>NC_092237.1:29872460-29897409 GCF_036320965.1 Panulirus ornatus | reverse complement strand
GTGCCTGAGGATTGGCGGGAATGCCGTGCTTGTGGCCCATTGTACAAAGGCAAAGGGGATAAGAGTGAGTGCCTCCAAAATTACAGAGGTATAAATTGTTGAGTATTCCTGGGAATTATAAGGGGAGGGTATTGATTGAGAGGGTTTGAAGGCATGTTACAGAGCATCAAGACTGGGAAAAAGAGCCGTGTGGGTTTCAGAAGTGGTAGAGGATGTGTGGATCAGGTGTTTGCTTTGAAGAATGTAAGTGAGAACTTATTAGAAAGACAAATGGATCTGTATGTAGCATCTATGGATCGGAGAAGGCATATGACAGAGTTGATAGAGATGCTCTGTGGAAGGTATTAAGAATATATGGTGTGGGAGCAAGTTGTTAGAAGCAGTGAAAAGTTTTTATCGAGGATGTAAGGACATGTGTACGTGTAGAAGATGAGGAAAGTGATTGGTTCTCAGTGAATGTAGGTTTGCGGCAGGGGTGTGTGTTGTTCTCCATGGTTGTTTAAATTTGTTATGGATGGGGTTGTTAAGGAGGTGAATGCAAGAGTGTTGGAAAAGAGGGGCAAGTATGAAGTCTGTTGTGGATTTGAGAGAGCTTGGGAAGTGAGTCAGTTGTTGTTCTGCTGATGATACAGCGCTTGTGTGGCTGATTCATGTGGAGAAACTGAGAAGGCTGGTGACTGAGTTTGGTAAAGTGTGTGAAAGAAGAAAGTTAAGAGTAAATGTGAATATGAGGCAAGGTTATTGAGGGGGTTATGTAGTTTTTAGGTTGAGGGTAAAGTCAATTGGGATGTAATTAGAATGGAGAAAAACACTGGAGGAAGTAAGTGTTTTAGATATCTTTTGGGAGTGGATCTGGCAGTGGATGGAAACACATGGGAAGCGGATGTGAATCATAGGGGTGGGTGGGAGGGGGCGAAATCCTGGAAGCATTGAAGAATGTGTGGAATAAGTCGAGAACATTATCTCGGAAAGCAAAATGGGTAGTTTGAAGGATGTAGTAGTGGTCCAACAATGCTGTTGGTGCGAGGCGTGTGCTATGGATAGGTGTGCGCAGGAGGGTGGATGTGCTGGAAATGAGATGTTTGAGGGACCAATGTGTGGGTTTGAGGTGGTTTGATCGCGTAAGTAATGTAAGGGTAGGAGAGATGTGTGGAAATAAAAAGAGCATGGTTGAGAGAGCAGACGAGGGTGTTATGAAATGGTTGGGCACTGGAGTGAATGAGTGAGGAGAGATTGACCAAGAGGATATATGTGTCGGAGGTGGACGGAACAAGGAGATAAGAAGTGGGAGACCAAATTGGAGGTGGAAGATGGACGTGAAAAAATTTTTGAGTGATCGGGGCCTGAACATGCAGGAGAGTGAAAGGAGGGCAAGGAATAGAGTGAATTGGATCAATGTGGTTATACGGCGGTTGACGTGCTTGTCAGTGGATTGCAATCAAGGGCATGTGAATGCTGTTGGGCGTAAAACCATGGAAAGTTTTGTGTTGCTGGATGTGGAAAGGGAGCTGTGGTTACGGGCATTATTGCATGACAGCCGGAGACTGTGATTGTGAACAAATGGGTCCTTTGTTATCTTTCCTAGCGCTTTCTCGCACACATGGGGGGGGGGGGATGTATTCCTTGTTGTGGCGATGGTGGCGATGGGATATGAAATATAAAGGCTAGACAGTGTGAATTGTGTGCATGGGGATATATGTATGTGTCTGTGTGTGTAGATATATGTGTACCACTGTGATGTATAGGTATGTATATTTGCGTGTGTGGACGTGTGTGTATCTACATGTGTATGGGGGTGAGTTGGGCCATTTCTTTCTTCTGTTTCCTTGCGCTACCTCGCAAAATGCGGGAGACCAGCGACGAAGCAAAAAAAAATAAAATTAATAAATATCTCTTTTTAAACATGTATGCTCAATCAACAGTCCTTTTCAAGACAAAGCTCCACAAGCTGTTGAAGCATATTATATCTCTCTACTTCCTGATTTACCATGCCCCCAATCTATCTCAACTGACACATTACCAAACTTTTGCATATAATAACCAATCTTTTGCATCAAAATGCTGATACCAGAAAGCCATTGCTCTAACTTTCTACAAAGAAGGAAATTACAAAGTGAAAGCAACATGGATACCCATGTAAGGAACAAGGGGTGTAAATTTGTTACTGATTGGTTAGTAAGGATCCAGGTTAGAATACAAAGATATTTTTTGACCCTGCAAATCTCTCATCATCATCCACTAACCACAAAAATTTTGCTTGCCCATTTCAAAACTAATTGTGAAAGCAACATGTTTTTTTCAATGTGGCAATAATTTTCCTATCTTTACACTCATAAACATACAACAACAATTCAAGTCATACAGCTTACCTTGAAAAAGAGATTGTATCTCCCACTCTTTGTGCTTAGGGTTGCATTGAGAGACTCCAACCAGATTCTTTAGATTCAAGATTCATATTTAACCGGTATTCTCAAAATCAAGTTTCAGGTCTTGTTGACACAGTCCTCGAGGGTTGTCATTTCCCTTTCTTTTTTGGCAAGATTCAAGGTTTCTGTTGCACTTGTATACTTTTCCTGGAAGTCCTCTGCCTCTGCTTTTTTTCAAACAAGGGTAGTCTGGGGAATGTAAGATAAAAAAAAAAGTGGAAAAATGAAGGACACATGGTTGTTTCATTTACCCTGAACAGTATTATGCTTTTTTTTCATGTAAAGTAAACTATATGAATAATGGTTCCCAAATAGCGAGCAGAAAGAAATGAAAAACATGTTTGGAGGAGAGGTAATTGGTATTGGTGATTAGTGGCTACTGAATATGTGACCGAGCACTTCAGTGTTTGTCGACTGCATTCTCTGATCTCAGGTGGCTGTCTTTTCTTTCTTGCTTCACCACAAGTTGAATGTTGGCATTCTGTCCACCTAAGATCCCAAAATTTTCCCTTTTGTCATACATACACTTGACAAACACTTAACTAAAACTCATACTCATAACTCTAGATTTTCCTGTGGTGAGCACTATGCACTAGACCAGCCTTTTGGCAAAATGATAGGAGCATTAGACAGAGTTGTACGTAATAAAATGTGGCAGGATACTGGGTAAAAGTAGTAGGCAGGAATTTAGGACAGAAGGAGCAGCTTGGAACATTATGCCGAACAATAGGTAGAAGCCTCTAAAGTTGCTGCACTTTAGAAAGGGGGAAGTGGCCCCCCTCTGCCTGTGGCCTGGTAAGGGTTAAGCACTAAAGGCTAAAAAAGTGACAATTATAGTTTGCCAGGTATGGAAATTTTTTTGCTGTGGCCACCCCTTTGTGAGAGTTCCTGGGGAATACGGCATCAGAGATATAGGGAGATTATAGTGAACTCTAAGCTCAGGGGACAGGTAATATGTGTTGGAAAAATGCTGGAGATTTATAGTCTGGGGTGATTGAAGGCAAGTGCAATGGAGGAAAGGGACACTTTTGAAGGAGGTTGTAAGGGGCTGTGTTAAAAGAACTTAAGGAATGAGATCCAAGATGAAATGGTGTTGAAAATGAAAAAGGATCATCAGAAGTGGGTGACTACATCTGGTTTGAGAGAGAAATTAGGAATATCGGAAACTGTTTTGAGCTAAAGCTGTGTCGAATGAGTCATTAATTTTGATGCAAGGCATCGAGTATGGGTGGAATTAATTTCAATGCAGACTGAGAGGTGGGACAGTTTATGGAAGGTGGCAAAATTGTATGAGGGAAAATCATATATGTATATCATATGAAGCATCTGGGGTAAAAACCATGAACATTTTTTTTTGAGTGACTGGGGGCCTGAATATGCAGAGGAGTAGGTGGGTGCATGCATAATATGTACTGAAATGCTGTGGTAAACACTGTAGAAGTTCTGTCACGTGGATGTGTGTGGATTGGGAGCTGTGGTTTCGATATTATACATTACAGCTAGAGCATATGAATGTGAGCATACAGCCCTTTCTTCATTCGTTCCTGCCGCTTACCATATTAATGGGGAAACTAGTGAGTATGCATTTGCAGTCTGTTGGGGAATGAGAGGGCCTGGGAAGTGAGTCAGTTGTATTCATGATAATACAGCACTGGTGGCTGTTCAAGTGAGAAGAAATCTGCACAGTTGGGACTGAGTTTGGGAAAAAGTGTGTCGAAAGGAGAAAGTTGGAGAGTAAAATATGAATAAGAGCAAGGTTGAGGTTTCTGAGTTAGTTGGGATTTTAAGTCTGAATGGAGGAAAGACTGGAGGTGAAGTGTTTTAGATATTTAGATATTGGGAGTGTGATTGACAGTGAAAATGGAATCATGATGCAAGACGTGTCATAGGTGGGGGTGAGAGAGCATATGAAGAAATGTGTGGAAAGAGAGAACCATTATCTCAGAGAGCAAATAATGGTATGTTTCAGGAATAGTAGCGCCAGGAATATTATTATGGTGCAAGGCATGGGCAATAGACAGGGTTGTGCAGAGAAGGGGGGATGTTGTTGGAAATGAAATGTCTGAGGAAATTATGTGGTGTGATGGGGTTTGATGATGTAAGTAATAAAAGGGGTAAGAGAAGAAGTATGGTAATAAAAACAGGGTGGCTGACGAGAGCGAAGAGGGGTAATGTTGATATGGTATGGACATCATGAATGGAGAGTGAGTGAGGAAAATTGACAAAGAGAATATATGTGTAAGAGGGTGGATGGGAATAAGGGAAAGCAGGACGCTAAATTGGAGGTGGAGTTATGAAGTGAAAATATATTTGAGTAAATCGGGGCTTCTGAACATGCAGGGACCGGTGAAAGGGGCATGCACGTGAAGTGTGAACTGTTAACAATGTGGCTTGGTCGATAAGCTGTCAATGGACTGAACCAGGCATGTGAAACATCCAGGGTATAACCGTGGGAGACAAGGTCTGTGGGGCCTGGATGTGGACAGGGTGTGTGCAGATAAGAGTGCCATTATTGTTTCATGTGGACAAGAGGATCTCGGAAAACACCTTCAGCATGTCGTAAGCTGAATATGATCCATCATTATGAAAAGGGAAAGTATCCTTGTGCATCATGCATGACCATTTCTGAAAAGAAGTGATTCTAGAAAATGGGATGCCAAGTGACCCTGAGTTATTTTCTCCTGATTCTGAGTAGCCTCGAAAGCAAGGTAGGTTTTCCATCACACTTGTTACTATTTAATCTATCATGTTCCTTGAGAATTCATAATGAATAGAATTTGGCTTCTAACAGAAGCTCACTCAGTATGTCTAGGAATTCGGGTTTTACAATAGCAAAGTCTACCACCTGTGGCTACACCATTGAGTGAAGGGTGACCTTCAGCAATGCTGTAACACAATCTGTTGCCAAATGGGAAAATAAAATCTATTTGAGAACTTCTTCATCCACAGAGTCAATTCATTTCTCCACTACTGGACGTAGTGCGCCTGAGAGCTGTTGGGCTTTTGGGGCATTACAAATAATTTTTTGTTCTTTTTTTTTGCCCCTGTCTCCCGCTTTTGCGAGGCAGCGCAATGGAAAACAGACGAAAGAAATGGCCCAACCACCCCCATACACAATGAATTATACATACACGTCCACACACGCAATATACATACCTAACATCTAATGTACACATATATATTCACACACAGACACATACATATCATACCCATTTGCACACATTCACAAGTTGCCTTGTATTCATTCCCATCGCCACCTCGCCACACATTGGAATAATACCAACCCCCTCCCCCCCTCATGTGTGCGAAGGTTAGCCATAGGAAACGACAACAAGGCCCATTCGTTCACACTCAGTCTCTAGCTTTGTCATGCAATATTGCCGAACCACAGTCCCTTTCCCATCAAGGCAACACAAATCTTTCCATGGTTTACCCCAGACGAACAAAACATTCACATGCCCTGATTCAATCCACTGACAAGCACATCAACCCGGGTATACCACATCGATCCCAATTCAATCTACTCATTGCCCTCCTTTCACCCTCCTGCATGTTCAGGCCCCGATCACACAAAATCTTTTTCACTCCATCTTTCACCTCCATTTTCGTCTTCCACTTCGCCACGTTTCTCACCTCCGACACATATATCCTCTTGGTCAAAACTTTCCTCACCATCTCTCCATGTGCCAAACCATTTCAAAACACCCTCTTTGCTCTCTCAAACCAGCTTCTTTTTATTTCCAACATCTCTCTTACCCTTACATTACTTCTCGATCAAACACTCTCACCCACACATTGTCCTCAAACATCTCATTTCCGCACATCCACCCTCCTGCGCACAACTCTATCCATAGCCCACGCCTCGCAACCATACAACATTGTAGGAACCACTATTCTTCCAACAAACCCATTTTTGCTTTTTCCGAGATATGTTCTCGACTTCCAACACTTCTTCAAGGCTCCCAGATTTTCACCGCCCTCCCCCATCCTATGATTCACTTCCTTTCCCCCCCCCCCCCACCCCCCCCCCCCACCCCCCCCACCCCCCCCACCCAGCTGCCATGGTTACATCCGCTGCCAGAATCCACTCCCAGATATACCATGAGTGTATATGAAAATGCCATGAATTAAGGCATTTAGATTGCCCCAATGCGTTATGTTTTAACCATTTATATCACCTACTGCAAAAATTCTTTAGCTGATCTTATTCCATCATACTTTTTTCTCCACTTCCTCTAAACTTGGAAGTATCTCTTGTGAATAAATTTGTTTCTCTTCTAGCTGTCTTTCATACGATTTTATAATATTTTGCTTTCTTCTTCAAAGCCTGATACCTTGTCTCTACCTCACTCAACTGGAAAAAAAAAGTTCAAATCTTGTTATTTTCTAGTCAGGTATTACCTCTAATTCAGAAACTGATATTTATATACCTAATTGTCTCTTCACCTCAACAAGGAATAAATAATGATCTCATTAGAAAAAAAATGAAAAAGCATATAAAAACACTATCACCATGCCACTCGAAGGAGGTCAGGAAAAATTATATTAAGGGGGTTTCCCATTCTCCCAGTATGCAAGTGGGACCCAATGCATGATGAAACACCTATTAGGCAAAATACAAGCACTTATGACCAATTACGGAAAAATAGGAAAAGTACCACTAAACTTTGTGTGTGGAGATTCTACTTACTTTAACAAGGATTGGGTAGTACTAAATGAATTATTCAGTTCACATGGTATGTGAACTGTTTAAAAATATGAACACAATAATGGATTAGGCATCTATATATAACAACAAGGTGATGCTATTGGAAATAACCAAAATTAAGATACTTTTCCCTTCATGGCCCACTCTCCCCATTTCTTACCAACAGCAGGTTATAAGTCTGTAAAATTCTTATTTCTCAATACCTACCAATAAGTTGACAGTTAGATAAAAAACTCACTTTTTCTCTACAACAAAATAGTTCATGTTCATTTTCCTGAGTGGTTCTCTAGATCTGCTATCCTGGCGAAGTTGTTACACGCTCTTTCCTCCATTTCTCTCTTAGTGTTGAAACCTTTCGAGGTAGCTGAGCAACTGTCTCTTCTTAGTTCTAAACTTTTTTCTAGGTTTGGTCTCGTAACTAGTTAGGTGTTCTTTTTTTTCACGTAATGTTTCAATACACTGCTGCATTTCTTCAACAGCTTGAGGTTTCTTCCTCATGTCAATTGGGAATGAATAAGCCTCCTTATGATATACAATACCCCAAAAATTTACAATCTAAAGGTCTTTTTTGCTTTCTCTTTCATATTTGTTCACTGATTCCCAATAGTGGGGTAGCACCAGGAAAACAAACCAAGAAAGGTTTTATTCAACTTATATCCAGTGGTATTATAACACATACTTATTTTTTCAAACTTGGAATCGCCACTTCCCTTGTAGCAAGGTAGTGCCAGGAAACAGATGGAGAAAGGATACAATTACTCTATATCCATTTTCTAGCATCATGTGCCAATGCACCAAAAATGACAGCCCCTCCACAACCAGGCTACAAGACCTTTCCATGTCTCCCCAAGGCACTTCACACACCTGTGTTCAGTCCACTGACAGTATAATGACCCCTGTATACCACATTGACCAAGTTCATTCCATCCGAGCATGCTTTTTACCCCATCTACATGTTCACGCCCCAATCACTCGAAATCTGTTTTACTCCTCCTCCATTTCCAATTCAGTTTTTCCTTTCTTGACTCCTCCATTCTGATACAGAATGTACTCTCTTCAGCCTCTTCTCATTCATTCTCCCCCCCTCCATATGCCTAAAAGCATTTCAGGCACACTGTCTTAAGCTACCTTAACCACAATTCTTTTTTATTACCACACCTCTTTCCTTACCGTTTAATTCATACTCAATCAAACCACCCCAACAACCATATTGTCCTCAAGCATTCACTTTTCAGAACCTACACCCATAACTACACACCCTCATCTTATACCTTTGCATTCATGCATACCACTGCTGACAACACTATACCCTCAAAAATGTGCCCATTTTTCCATCACACCATCATTACTTGACCTCTTTCTTCCACCAATTTCTTAGCTTTCACTGCCTCACTCTCACAGTGCCACTTGGCAGAGGGCAACTTAGTGCAGTGTTGTGCAAAGGCTCCTACTGATGTTTCGTACTGATTACTTCTACCTTATGCTCTTGGCCTAATAATCCTACCTGCTACTTCAACTATCTAATATGCCAAATTATGAGGAAATTAGATATTTTCAACATTGGTATATGTGGAAGAAATAAAATTTAAAAACTTCTTTCTGTGTTGTGATTTCTTTCATAGCAACATGATCCGGAGTTTTTCTGAAGTGATTTGCGATGATTTCTGAGGCACAAAGGAGCTCATCAGTGAAAACTGTACACTGAGTAATTAAAACTGTACACTTTTACTCTTAATGATGGACTGTTTATTTACTGTCTGATGAGTAGAAAAAGCTCAGGGATTTCTGTGAACTCAGTCATGTCAATATCTGAGGTGGGGGGAATTGTATGGGGCTGCTTTGGAATACACAAAACCCTCACTAAATAATATGGCATCATTGCCATAGTGTAAGGCTCAGCAATTGGCCTGGGAACCCTTCTCATTTTTTTTTTTTTTTTTTTTATACTTTGTCGCTGTCTCCCGCGTTTGCGAGGTAGCGCAAGGAAAACAGGACGCAAAGAAATGGGGGCCCCCCCCCCCCATACACATGTATTATACATACGTCCACACACGCAAATATACATACCTACACCAGCTTTCCATGGGTTTTCCCCAGACGCTTCACATGCCTTGATTCAATCCACTGACAGCACGCAACCCGGTAAACCTCATCGCTCCAATTCATCTATCCTTGCCCTCCTTTCACTCCTGCATGTTCAGGCCCCGATCACACAAAATCTTTTTCACTCCATCTTTCCACCTCTAATTTGGTCTCCCTCTTCATCCTCGTTCCTCACTCGACACCATATATCCTCTTGGTCAAAACTTTCCTCACTCATTTTTCTCTCCATGTGCCAAACCACTTCAAAACACCCTCTTTGCTCTTCTCAACCACGTCTTTTTATTTCCTCACATTCTCTTACCTTACGTTACTCACTCGATCAAACCACCTCACCTCCAACACATTGTTCCTCAAAATCTATTTCCAGCACATCCATCCGCTCTGCGCACAACTCATCCATAAGCCCACGCCTCGCAACCATACAACATTGTTTGAACCACTATTCTTAAAACATACCAATTTTTGCTTTCCGAGATAATGTTCTTGACTCCACACATTCTTCAAGGCCCCAGATTTTCCCCCCCCTCCCCCACCCTAGATCCACTTCCGCTTTCCTTGGTTCCGTCCGCTGCAGATCCACTCCCAGACATCTAAAAACACTTCATTCTCAGTTTTTCTCCATTCAAATTCACTCCAATTGACTTGCCCCCTCAACCCTCTGTACCTAATAACCTTGGTCTTATTTCACATTTTCTCTTAACTTTCTTCTTACACACTTTACCAAACTCAGTCCACCAGCTCTGCCAGTTTCTCACATGATATCAGCCACCAGCGCTGTATCCAATTTTTCAGCGAACAACTAAATGATTCACTTCCCAAGACTCCTCTATCCCCAACAGACTTCATACTTGCCCCCTCTTTCCAAAACTCTTGCATTCACCTCCCAAAACAAACCCCATCCATAAACAAATAAAACAACCAGGGAGGGACATCACACACCCGCCGCAAACCTTACATTCACTGAGAACCATCACTTTCCTCTCTTCCTACAAGTACACATGCCTTACCATCCTCGATAAAAACTTTTCCTGCTTCTAAACAACTTTCCTCCCACACCATAAATTCTTTATACCTTCCACAGAGGCATCTCATTTATGTGTACACTTAAATGTCTGGCTACAGACTGAATGTCTATGACTCTTACTAGAACTCTGTTTCCAACCACATGTTTTACTGGCTTCATTTTTCTCTTAATATGTAATTTCTCTGTCCTATGAAGTTTCTCTAGCATATTCTCTGGGCTTTTCCTTGCTTTCTTCTGAATATTAGTTGCATGGACATTAGAGCTAATCTTAAATTTCCTCTTAAATTAACTGGAAAGAGGTACAGTACTTGTACAATCCAGGCTACTCTCTTATTTATCTCCAGGGGGAGATATAAAGTCTTGTTAAGGTGCTCCTCACCTATGATTGGGTTTATGTTCCGATAAACCCATCATAGTTGAACATATTGTAAGTCAAAAAATAACTTTATCCTGTACATCTAAAACTACCAAACATCATAGCTTAGCTTACTCACTTATGCATTCTCAGAAACAAATTATATTTGTCTACAGTAGGACAAAATCATCTATCCAAAGCCTATTTAGAACAGTGTTGAATATCGCACCTCATAAAGTTGACAAAATTTGTCAGTTGGGGATGCGTCTGTAATTTTCCCCTGCTTTCACAGTAGCTTCTCGCCAGACACTTAGGTCCTACTGTAGAAGCCTTATTACTCAACTGGCAAAAATAGCAAATATATGCAAAAGCAGACGCCTCATTACTGCATGGAGATACTGGCACTAAATGGTCTTGGGGAGTGCCTTTCATCCCAGCCATGCAGTCTATCCACTTGAGTTTTCAAAAATCAGCACCTGCCAAATATGAGTATTTTTTCTTTAAAAACTAAGCATCTTGATTGCTGTTTCCCTCTTTAGTGAGGTTCGGCACCAGGAACAGATTCAAAAAGGCCACATCAGCTGACATCATTCTCTAGCTCTTGTATGTAATGCACTGAAAACCTTAGCTCCCTATCCACATCTAGCCGCCACAGGACCTTTCATGGTTTACCTCAGCACTTTACATGCCCTGGTTCGCCTACTGAAAGATAAGGTATTGCAAAAAAAAAAAAAAAAAAAAAAAAAAAAAATAATCGCTATATGTATCTGTGAATATTTAAAACACACATGTTGAAAAAAGGGCTTGCAAGGTGCCCAGAAAAGTGGTTTGATGTTGACCCTTAAACATGCAAAGTGATATGCGGGTTGAAGCAGGGTGCACCAAATGAATGTAGGATCAGTCAATTGGAATATACTTCCTTTACCACTTTCTACAGTCATTTCAACCACAAAAATCTGATCCACACCTCCTCTATCTTTCCTAAAACCTCCTATTACTCCTTTATTTTGCACTTAGCCTATTCCATTACTATATCAATCAACACTCTTGCACACAATTTTCCTGGTATATAAAGACACCCCCCTGTTAACTGTTAATAACCTTATCAACTTTTTCTTTGAATAACAGGAACAATACTAGCTTTCACCAATCCTCAGGCACAACTTCTGTGTCCATGCATGGGAATACACATCAAATGCACCCACTTTATCACATTTCTCCTCAATACTTCAATAATTTAGCCATATTCCCTTCCTGTCCAGGTGCACTTTCCTAACTTAACCTCATTATTGTTCTTTTTTTTATATTTTACTTCCTTTTCTTTGCTACGGCCCTTGCACTTGTATCCCTCTTCCTTCCATCCTACATATCTATGCATGTAACATCTGCTGTGCTCACCCTCTCCTCTCATTCATTAGTTCTACAAAATACTCTTTCTTCTCATTTCTCTTATCCTCCTTTTGATTCAACAACTCCTCTTCCTTACTTCTCACATACTAACATTTTCACTCTTGCATCCAGTTCTTTCCTCTTTCACCACCTTTTCTCGTACAAATTCTTATATTCCATAAACTTTTCCCTCAACTCTCTCCTAAAATGTTATCTCCTCTTGATCTGCTTTCATCTATAGCTTCTTAACAATCCATAAACATTCTTATATTCTTTCTCCTCCTTTGATGAATTTCCACTATATCTAAAAATATGCCTTTTTATTACCATAACAAGCATTTCTAATCTCATCTGTCACCATGCATTTTCCTTTTTTTTCTGTTCCTTCATGATCTTGTATCCAATTAATGACCACTACAGGCCTTTAACATTTTTTTTTAAAATTTTTAACACTCATTCGCACGACGACTGCATCCCTACTATATAATACTTTTTCCCCTCTAATCTTTGTCACACACCTCTTAATACTCCTTTGCATTCTTTTTTTTTCAACTTCTGCCTGCTCACTTTTACCTGTCCATTCTTCCTAAAACCATACTTCCACTTCTCCCTGATTCTCACTGCAAATGGTCAGTCTATAAAAACAATCCTCTTGCAATCTAGCCATCCAGCACCAGCTTTTTTTTACTTTCTTCCACAGCAACATAGTCAATTAAACCATTTTTTTCTTTCTTCCATGTATTTCTGACCCAAGTATACCTGTGGACTATCTTATGATGAAAAAAAATTTTTTTTTTTTTTCTTTTTTTTTTTCCTTCCCCCCCCCCCCCAAAAAAAAACAAGGACACAGAGAAGGGGGACAGGTGAGGATATTCCCTCTAGGCCCACGTCCTCTGTGTTCTTAGCGCTACCTCCTACGCGGGAAAAAATGGCGAATGTTTGGAAATTTTTTTTCTTTGTCGCTGTCTCCCGCGTTTGCGAGGTAGCGCAAGGAAACAGAAGAAAGAAAATGGCCCAACCCACCCCCATACACATGTAATATACATACGTCCACACACGCAAATATACATACCTACACAGCTTTCCATGGTTTACCCCAGACGCTTCACATGCCCTGATTTCAATCCACTGACAGCACGTCAACCCCGGTATACCACATCGTCCAATTCACTCTATTCCTTGCCCTCCTTTCACCCTCCTGATGTTCAGGCCCCGATCACACAAATCTTTTTCACTCCATCTTTCCACCTCCAATTTGGTCTCCCTCTTCTCTCGTTCCCTCCACCTCCGACACATATATCCTCTTGGTCAATCTTTCCCTCACTCATTCTCTCCATGTGCCAAACCATTTCAAAACACCCTCTTCTGCTCTCTCAACCACGCTCTTTTTATTTCCACACATCTCTCTTACCCTTACGTTACTTACTCGATCAAACCACCTCACACCACACATTGTCCTCAAACATCTCATTTCCAGCACATCCATCCTCCTGCGCACAACTCTATCCATAGCCCACAGCCTCGCAACCATACAACATTGTTGGAACCACTATTCCTTCAAACATACCCATTTTTGCTTTCCGAGATAATGTTCTCGACTTCCACACATTCTTCAAGGCTCCAGAATTTTCGCCCCCTCCCCCACCCTATGATCCACTTCCGCTTCCATGGTTCCATCCGCTGCCAGATCCACTCCCAGATATCTAAAACACTTCACTTCCTCCAGTTTTTCTCCATTCAAACTTCACCTCCCAATTGACTTGACCCTCAACCCTACTGTACCTAATAACCTTGCTCTTATTCACATTTACTCTAACTTTCTTCTTTCACACACTTTACCAAACTCAGTCACCAGCTTCTGCAGTTTCTCACCATGAATCAGCCACCAGCGCTGTATCATCAGCGAACAACAACTGACTCACTTCCCAAGCTCTCTCATCCCAACAGACTTCATACTTGCCCCTCTTTCCAAAACTCTTGCATTCACCTCCCTAACAAACCCCATCCATAAACAAATTAAAAACCTGGAGACATCACACACCCTGCCGCAAACCTACATTCACTGAGAACCAATCACTTTCCTCTCTTCCTACACGTACACATGCCTTACATCCTCGATAAAAACTTTTCACTGCTTCTAACAACTTGCCTCCCACACCATATATTCTTAATACCTTCCACAGAGCATCTCTATCAACTCTCATATGCCTTCTCCAGATCCATAATGCTACATACAAATCCATTTGCTTTTCTAAGTATTTCTCACATACATTCTTCAAAGCAAACACCTGATCCACACATCCTCTACCACTTCTGAAACCACACTGCTCTTCCCCAATCTGATGCTCTGTACATGCCTTCACCTCTCAAATCAATACCCTCCCATATAATTTCCAGGAATACTCAAACAAACTTATACCTCTGTAATTTGAGCACTCACTCTTATCCCTTTGCCTTTGTACAATGGCACTATGCACGCATTCCGCCAATCCTCAGGCACCTCACATGAGTCATACATACTTAAATACCTTACAACCAGTCAACAATACAGTCACCCCCTTTTTTAATAAATTCCACTGCAATACCATCCAAACCTGCTGCCTTGCCGGCTTTCATCTTCCGCAAAGCTTTTTACTACCTCTTCTCTGTTTACCAAAATCATTTTCCCTAACCCTCTCACTTTGCACACCACCTCGACCAAAAACACCCTATATCTGCCACTCTATCATCAAACACATTCAACAAACCTTCAAAATACTCACTCATCTCCTTCTCACATCACCACTACTTGTTATCACCTCCCCATTTTGCGCCCTTCACTGAAGTTCCCATTTGCTCCCTTGTCTTACGCACTTTATTTACCTCCTTCCAGAACATCTTTTATTCTCCCTAAAAATTTTAATGATACTCTCTCACCCCAACTCTCATTTGCCCTTTTTTCACCTCTTGCACCTTTCTCTTGACCTCCTGTCTCTTTCTTTTATACATCTCCCACTCAATTGCATTTTTTCCCTGCAAAAATCGTCCAAATGCCTCTCTCTTCTCTTTCACTAATACTCTTACTTCTTCATCCCACCACTCACTACCCTTTCTAATCAACCCACCTCCCACTCTTCTCATGCCACAAGCATCTTTTGCGCAATCCATCACTGATTCCCTAAATACATCCCATTCCTCCCCCATCCCCTTATCCATTGTTCTCACCTTTTTCCATTCTGTACTCAGTCTCTCCTGGTACTTCCTCACACAAGTCTCCTTCCCAAGCTCACTTACTCTCACCACCCTCTTTCACCCAACATTCACTCTTCTTTTCTGAAAACCCATACAAATCTTCCACCTTAGCCTCCACAAGATAATGATCAGACACCCCTCCAGTTGCCCTCTCAGCACATTAACATCCAAAAGTCTTCTTTGCACCTGTCAATTAACACGTAATCATAACGCTCTCGGGCCATTCCTACTTACATAGGTTTTACTTATGTATATTCGTTTTTTAAACCAGGTATTCCCAATCATCATCCTTTTTCAGCACAAAAATCTACAAGCTCTTCACCTTTCATTTACAACACTGAACCCCCCATGTTTACCAATTTTTCCCCTTTCAACTGCCACATTACTCACCTTGCATTCAATCACCCATAAATATAACCCGGTCTCGTGCATCAAACCACTAACACACTCCTTCAGCTGCCCCCAAAAAAACACTTACCTCTCATGATCTTTCTTCTCATGCCTGGGTTTCATATGCACCAATAATCACCCATCTCTCTCCATAACTTTCGTTTTACCCATTTTAATCGAGAATTTACTTTCTTAAAATCTTTCACAACTCCCACAACTCCTGTTTCAGGTGTATGCTACTCCTTCCTTGCTCTTGTCCTTCTCACTAACCCCTAAACTTTACTCCCAAGACATTCCCCAAACCACTCTTCCCACTTTACCTTGAGCTTCGTTTCACTCAGAGCCAAAACATCCAGGTTCCTTTCCTTCAAACATACTACCTATCTCTCTTTTTTCACATTTGGTTACATCCACACCATTTAGCCCCCAATCTGAGCCTTCGATGGAGGTTTGAGCACTCCCGGCGGACTCTCTTCTGTTTCCCATTTTTAGAAAGTAAAAAATACAAGGAGGGGGATTTCTGGCCCCCGTTCCCGTCCTCCCCTCTAGTGCTTTCTACGACCGCGAGGTTTTTCTTTTGGGAAGTATTCTTTCACCCCTATCCCCCAGGGATAATTAATTATATATATTATAGAGAGAGAGATGGAGATGAGTGAGATATTAGGTTTGTGGAATGTGTTTGTTGATAGGTGGCAGATATAGGTGTTTTGGTCGAGGTGGTGTGAAGTGAGAGGTGTTAAGGAAAATGATTTGGTAAACAGAGAAGATAGTGAAGCTTTGCGGAAGATGAAAGCGCAATGGCAGCAGGTTTGGATGGTTATTGCAGTGGATTTATTAAAAAGGGGGTGACTGTATTGTTGACTGGTTGGAAAAGGTTATTTAATGTATGTATGAACCCCATGGTGAGGTGCCTGAGGATTGGCGGAATGCGTGCATATTTGCCATTGTAAAGGCAAAGGGATAAGAGTGAGTGCTCAAATTACAGAGGTATAAGTTTGTTGAGTATTCCTGGTAAATTATATGGGAGGGTAGTGATTGAGAGGGGTAAAGGCATGTACAGAGCATCAGATTGGGGAAAAAGCAGTGTGGGTTTTAGAAGTGGTAGAGGATGTGTGGATCGGTGTTTGCTTTGTGAATGTAGTGAGAAATATTAGAAAAGCAAATGGGTTTGTATGTAGCATTTATGGGTCTGGAGAAGGCATATGATAGAAATTGATAGAGATGCTTCTTTTTTTGGAAGGTATTAAGAATATATGGTGTGGGAGGGAAGTTGTTGAAGCAGTGAAAGTTTTTATCGAGGATGTAAGGCTGTGTACGTGTAGGAAAAAGAGAGGAAAAATGATTGGTTCTCAGTGAAGTTTAGGGGGTTTTTTCGGCAGGGTGTGGATTCTCCATGGTTTTTTTTAATTTGTTTATGGATGGGGTTGTTAGGGAGGTAAAAGCAAGAGTTTTTGGGGAAAAAAGGGGCAAGTTTTTGACGGGCTGTTGGGGATGAGAGAGCTTGGGAAGTGAGTCGTTGTTGTTCGCTGATGTACAGCGCGGTGGCTGATTCATGTGAGAAAATGCAGAAACTGGTGACTGAGTTTGGTAAAGTGTGTGAAAAAAAAGAAAAGTTAAGGGGTAAAGTGATAAGGCAAGGTTTAGGTACAGAGGGTTGAGGGTTTAGGTTTAATTGGGAGGTGAGTTTGAATGGAGAAAAAACTGGAGGAAGTGAAGTGTTTTAGAATTTTCTGGAGTGATTGGGGAGCGGATGGAACCCGGAAGCGGAAGTGGATTTATAGGGTGGGGGAGGGGGCGAAAATTCTGGGGCCTTGAAGAATGTGGGAAGTTTTGAGGAACATTATCTCGGAAGCAAAAATGGGTATGTTTGAAGGATAGTGGTTCCAACAATGTTGTATGGTTGCGGGGCCCTGGGCTAGGATAGAGTTGTGCGCAGGAGGGATGGATGTGCTGGGGAAAAGGATGTTTGGACAATGTGTGGTGTGAGGTGGTTTTATCGAGTAGTAACGTAAGGGTAAAGAGAGATGTGTGGAAATAAAAAGAGCGTGGTTGGGGGAGAGCAGAAGAGGGTTTTTTTGAAGTGGTTTGGGACATGGAGAGAATGAGTGAGGAAAGATTGACCAAGAGGATATATGTGTCGGAGGGTGGATGGGAACGAGGAGAAGAGGGAGACCAAATTGGAGGGTGGAAAGATGGAGTGGAAAAAGAGTTTGTTATTGTGGATCGGGGCCTCTGAACATGCAGGGGGTGAAAGGAGGGAAAGGAATAGAGTGAATTGGAGCGTGTTGGTATATGGGGTTGACGTGCTGTCAGTGGATTGAATCAAGTGCATGTGGAAGCGTCTCTGGGGTAAACCTGGAAAGCTGTGTAAGTTATGTATTAATTTTGCTTGTGTGTGTGTGGACTTATGTATATACATGGGTATGGGGGGGGGGTTTGGGCATTTCTTTCGTCTGTTTCCTTGCGTACCTTGCAAACGCGGGAGACAGCGACAAAGTATATTAAATAACAATAATAATATTATATTTATATATATATATTTTTTTTTTTTTTTTTTATAATATATATCTATATTATATATAACAGCAACTGAAGACACAACATTCTTCAACAAATTAACATAAATGTTGAAGACTTACAGACAGAATAATTTGGAATGAAAAAGATAAACAGCAGGCGTGGATGAGTTTTTTCTGAAGGACAATGAAATAGACGAAAAAGGAGATAGTTTAAGCCTTTGACTGCCCTTTCAATAAGTCACTTGCTGTAGAAAAAGCTCCAGATGATTTGGAAAAATTTAAAAAACGTTTGCCAATGTCACATAATTATTCAAAAAAAGGTTAATAAGTCCACTGCCTGGAAATAATCATGCCAATTAGCCTCAACTTCTTTAGATTGGGAAAACCATCATTTGAAACACTTTTTTTTCAACGGCTCTTAGTCACAGCAAAAGTCCACATTAAGGACTGAGCCTTTATTGAAATATAGAGAGGATTACGAAAGGGGAAAAAGAAGAAGAGACAAAAAAGTATTTAAGAAATTTTTTTCGGAGGGAGGGAAAATCCGTCTTTTAAAATGTGCTGAGGTTCATAGTTATGGGTAAGAAACGAGGGAAAGCATTCCAAAGCAAACTGATTCGTTAGAAATTTTTGTGGAACACCACTTAAATGATTATCAACGTGGTTTTGCAATGATATTGACTCATGTCTGAAACAAATCTGCTTGATTTGTATTATGATACAATCAATATGTATCATGAAAGTTAAGCAGTTGATGTCCATCTATCTAAATTTCAATAAGCATACAATTAGGTTCTGCTCGAGGTTAACAAGCAAAAAATCAGTTATTGGACATGGCACGCCGAGGAGTTGTACTTTGGTGGAATAGGAAATGTTAACTGGTATAAACGAGTTGTGATTAATGGTCAATCTCATAATGATTAGATGTAACAATTGGAGTGCCCACAAGGATCAGTCATGGGATTGTTTCCCTTTCACATGTATATTTTGTAAGGGCTGCATTATTTTTTTTATTTTTTTGCCGCTGTCTCCCGCGTTTGCAAGTAGCGCAAGGAAACAGACAAAAGAAATGGCCAAAACCCACCCCCTTACACATGTTATATACATACGTCCACACACGCAAATTACATTTACCTACACAGCTTTCCATGGTTTACCCCAGATGCTTCACATGCCCTGATTCAATCCACTGAAGCACATCACCCCGGTTATACCACATCGCTCCAATTCACTCTATTCCTTGCCCTCCTTTCACCTCCTGCATGTTCAGGCCCTGATACACAAAATCTTTTTACTCCATCTTTCCACCTCCATTTGGTCTCCTCTTTCCTCGTTCCTCCACCTCCGACACATATATTCCTCTTGGTCATCTTTCTCACTCATTCTCTCCATTGTGCCCAAACCATTTCAAACACCCTCTTCTGCTCTCTCAACCTGCTCTTTTTATTTCCACCACATCTTCTCTTACCCTTACGTTTACTTACTTCGATCAAACCACCTCACACCAACATTGTTCCTCAAACATCTCATTTCAGCACAATCCATCCGCCTATGCGCACAACACTATCATAGCCATGGCCCGCAACCATACAACATTGTTGGAACCCACTATTCCTTCAACATTACCCATTTTTGCTTTCCGAGATATGTTCTCTGACTTCCCACACCTTCTTCAAGGCTCCCGAATTTTCGCCCCCTCCACTATGATCCACTTCCGCTTTCCATGGTTCCATCCGCTGCCAGATCCACATTATAATATACAAAATTTGCTTAATAATACAAAGCTAAAAAATAACCTACAGATGAAATGTCTACAGTTTAAATTTACACAGGAAATGATGCATGGAAATGGGTTCATACGTGGCAAATTAATCTTAATATCATAAGTGCAAGTTTTAATATCAGTAGAAAAAGGGTATAAATGAAAGAAAAATGCTTGGGCATAATGGATCCCTGGTAACCTAAAACTAAGTAAACGTGCAGAAGCATGAAAAGAGCGGAAACAAAACTTCTTAGATTCATAGGTCAGTTAGTACATACTTCATTGAGTCCCCATCTTCAATATACCGATCAGTTATGGTCATCCTATCTAAAAACAAAGATGATTGATCAACTCGGGGAAAAATCGCAAGTCCTCCAAAAACCTGGAACGTCCGCGACCTCAGCTTGAGCGCCTCTGCGCAAACGGAATACCTTGGCCCCACAGTGATTGCTACTACGTTTGTAAATCGGGAACCATTGCAACACAAACCTCGCCAGGTGGTAGAGTTTCCGCAGTTGTATCGAGACATACTTCCCCAGAACTTTTTTTAAAGGGGAAGTATTGTTTATAGTTGTGTTTACGGAGTGATAGTTTTCATACTACATGGTGTTTGACAAAGGAAAATAGTTGAAAATTGGAGGATAAAAAAATGTTAGCTTACGACATTGAGCTTATTGATACAGTGGTTAAAATGTGAGAACTGCTATGACGTTTGTGTAAATAAATTATTACATTTCCTTTTTCCATTAGCCAGAGGTGGAACCATTATGTGACATTCATTTTTTCATTATTTTCAGCTCGAAGTTTCAGTTTTCTAAATTGTTTCTAACATTTTTCATATGTATATATATGTGTGTGTGTGTGTGTGTGTGTGTGCTATATATGTGTGTATGTATGTGCTATGTATTTGTGTGTGTGTGTATATGTTTTATATATATGTTATATAATCCTGGGGATAGGGGTAGTTGAAAGAAATACTTCCCACGTATTCCTCGGCGGTCGTAGAAAGCGGACTAGAGGGACGGGAGCTGGGGGGCCAGAAAATCCCTCCCCTCCTGGTATTTAACTTTCTAAAATGGGAAACAGAAGAAGGAGTCACGCGGGGAGTGCTCATCCTCCTCGAAGGCTCAGAGTGGGGTGCCTAAATGTGTGTGGATGTAACCAAGATGTGAAAAAAGGAGAGATAGGTAGTATGTTTGAGGAAAGGAACCTGGATGTTTTGGCTCTGAGTGAAACGAAGCTCAAGGGTAAAGGGGAAGAGTGGTTTGGGAAATGTCTGGGGAGTAAAGTCAGGGGTTAGTGAGAGGACAAGAGCAAGGGAAGGAGTAGCAATACTCCTGAAACAGGAGTTGTGGGAGTATGTGATAGAATGTAAGAAAGTAAATTCTCGATTAATATGGGTAAAAATGAAAGTTGATGGAGAGAGGTGGGTGATTATTGGTGCATATGCACCTGGGCATGAGAAGAAAGATCATGAGAGGCAAGTGTTTTGGGAGCAGCTGAATGAGTGTGTTAGTGGTTTTGATGCACGAGACCGGGTTATAGTGATGGGTGATTTGAATGCAAAGGTGAGTAATGTGGCAGTTGAGGGAATAATTGGTATACATGGGGTGTTCAGTGTTGTAAATGGAAATGGTGAAGAGCTTGTAGATTTATGTGCTGAAAAAGGACTGATGATTGGGAATACCTGGTTTAAAAAGCGAGATATACATAAGTATACTTATGTAAGTAGGAGAGATGGCCAGAGAGCGTTATTGGATTACGTGTTAATTGACAGGCGTGCGAAAGAGAGACTTTTGGATGTTAATGTGCTGAGAGGTGCAACTGGAGGGATGTCTGATCATTATCTTGTGGAGGCTAAGGTGAAGATTTGTATGGGTTTTCAGAAAAGAAGAGTGAATGTTGGGGTGAAGAGGTGGTGAGAGTAAGTGAGCTTGGGAAGGAGACCTGTGTGAGGAAGTACCAGGAGAGACTGTGTACAGAATGGAAAAAGGTGAGAACAATGGAAGTAAGGGGAGTGGGGGAGGAATGGGATGTATTTAGGGAATCAGTGATGGATTGCGCAAAAGATGCTTGTGGCATGAGAAGAGTGGGAGGTGGGTTGATTAGAAAGGGTAGTGAGTGGTGGGATGAAGAAGTAAGAGTATTAGTGAAAGAGAAGAGAGAGGCATTTGGACGATTTTTGCAGGGAAAAATGCAATTGAGTGGGAGATGTATATAAAAGAAAGAGACAGGAGGTCAAGAGAAAGGTGCAAGAGGTGAAAAAAAGGGCAAATGAGAGTTGGGTGAGAGAGTATCATTAAATTTTAGGGAGAATAAAAAGATGTTCTGGAAGGAGGTAAATAAAGTGCGTAAGACAAGGGAGCAAATGGGAACTTCAGTGAAGGGCGCAAATGGGGAGGTGATAACAAGTAGTGGTGATGTGAGAAGGAGATGGAGTGAGTATTTTGAAGGTTTGTTGAATGTGTTTGATGATAGAGTGGCAGATATAGGGTGTTTTGGTCGAGGTGGTGTGCAAAGTGAGAGGGTTAGGGAAAATGATTTGGTAAACAGAGAAGAGGTAGTGAAAGCTTTGCGGAAGATGAAAGCCGGCAAGGCAGCAGGTTGGATGGTATTGCAGTGGAATTTATTAAAAAAGGGTGGTGACTGTATTGTTGACTGGTTGGTAAGGTTATTTAATGTATGTATGATCATGGTGAGGTGCCTGAGGATTGGCGGAATGCGTGCATAGTGCCATTGTACAAAGGCAAAGGGGATAAGAGTGAGTGCTCAAATTACAGAGGTATAAGTTTGTTGAGTATTCCTGGTAAATTATATGGGAGGGTATTGATTGAGAGGGTGAAGGCATGTACAGAGCATCAGATTGGGGAAGAGCAGTGTGGTTTCAGAAGTGGTAGAGGATGTGTGGATCAGGTGTTTGCTTTGAAGAATGTATGTGAGAAATACTTAGAAAAGCAAATGGATTTGTATGTAGCATTTATGGATCTGGAGAAGGCATATGATAGAGTTGATAGAGATGCTCTGTGGAAGGTATTAAGAATATATGGTGTGGGAGGAAAGTTGTTAGAAGCAGTGAAAGTTTTTATCGAGGATGTAAGGCATGTGTACGTGTAGGAAGAGAGGAAAGTGATTGGTTCTCAGTGAATGTAGGTTTGCGGCAGGGGTGTGTGATGTCTCCATGGTTGTTTAATTTGTTTATGGATGGGGTTGTTAGGGAGGTAAATGCAAGAGTTTTGGAAAGAGGGGCAAGTATGAAGTCTGTTGGGGATGAGAGAGCTTGGGAAGTGAGTCAGTTGTTTGTTCGCTGATGATACAGCGCTGGTGGCTGATTCATGTGAGAAACTGGTGACTGAGTTTGGTAAAGTGTGTGGAAGAAGAAAGTTAAGAGTAAATGTGGAATAAGAGCAAGGTTATTTAGGTACAGTAGGGTTGAGGGTCAAGTCAATTGGGGAGGTGAGTTTGAATGGAGAAAAACTGGAGGAAGTGAAGTGTTTTAGATATCTGGGAGTGGATCTGGCAGCGGATGGAACCATGGAAGCGGAAGTGGATCATAGGGTGGGGGAGGGGGCGAAAATTCTGGGAGCCTTGAAGAATGTGTGGAAGTCGAGAACATTATCTCGGAAAGCAAAAATGGGTATGTTTGAAGGAATAGTGGTTCCAACAATGTTGTATGGTTGCGAGGCGTGGGCTATGGATAGAGTTGTGCGCAGGAGGATGGATGTGCTGGAAATGAGATGTTTGAGGACAATGTGTGGTGTGAGGTGGTTTGATCGAGTAAGTAACGTAAGGGTAAGAGAGATGTGTGGAAATAAAAAGAGCGTGGTTGAGAGAGCAGAAGAGGGTGTTTTGAAATGGTTTGGGCACATGGAGAGAATGAGTGAGGAAAGATTGACCAAGAGGATATATGTGTCGGAGGTGGAGGGAACGAGGAGAAGAGGGAGACCAAATTGGAGGTGGAAAGATGGAGTGAAAAAGATTTTGTGTGATCGGGGCCTGAACATGCAGGAGGGTGAAAGGAGGGCAAGGAATAGAGTGAATTGGAGCGATGTGGTTTATCGGGGTTTTGGGACGTGCTGTCAGTGGATTGAATCAAGGCATGTGAAGCGTCTGGGGTAAACCATGGAAAGCTGTGTAGGTATGTATATTTGCGTGTGTGACGTATGTATATTAAAAGTGTAGGGGGGGGGGGTTGGGCCATTTCTTTCGTCTTGTTTCCTTGCGCTCCCTCCAAACGCGGGAGCCCGACAAAAGTATAATAAAATAAATTTAGTGTTTTGTTATGAACTTTGTCGCTGTCTCCCGCGTTTGCGAGGTTAGCGAAGGAAACAAAAGGAAAGAAATGGCCCCCCAACCCCCCCCATACACATGTATATACATACGTCCTACACACGAAAATATACATCCCTACACAGCTTTCCAAATGGTTTACCCCAACGCTTCACATGCCCTGTTCAATCCACTGACAGCAGTCAACCCCGGTTACCAAAATGCTCAATTCACTCTTTTCCTTGCCCTCCTTCCCCCTCCTGCATGTTCAGGCCCCGATCACACAAAATTTTTTCACTCCATCTTTCCACTCCAATTTGGTCTCCATTCTCCCCTGTTCCCTCCACCTCCGACAATATATCCTTTTGGTCAATATTTCCTTCACTCATTCCTCTCCATGTGCCCAAAACCACTTAAAACACCCTCTTCTGCTCTCTCAACCACGCTCTTTTTATTTCCACACATCTCTCTTACCCTTCCCGTTACTCACTCGATAAACCACCTCACACCAACACATTGTCCCCCAACATCTCATTTCAGCACATCATCCCCCCTGGGGGCACAAATCTATCCATAGCCACGCCTTAGCAAACCATACAACATTTTTGGAACCACTTTCCTTAAAAAACAAAACCCATTTTTGTTTTTCCGAGATAATGTTCTCGACTTCCCAACATTCTTCAAGGCCCCCTAGGAATTTTCGCACCCCCCCCACCCTATGATCCACTTCGCTTCCATGGTTCCATCCGCTGCCAGACCACTCCCGATATCTAAAA
>NC_092237.1:29832375-29872360 GCF_036320965.1 Panulirus ornatus | reverse complement strand
TGTTTGGGAATATCTTGGGAGTAAAGTCAGGGTTAGTGAGAGGCCAAGAGCAAGGTAAGGAGTAGCACTACTCCTGAAGCAAGAGTGATGGCAGTATGTAATAGAGTGAAAAAAGTAAACTCTAGATTGAAATGGGTAAAAAATCTGAAAGTGGATGGAGAGAGATGGGTGATTGTTGGTGCATATGCACTTGGGCATGAGAAGAAAGATCATGAGAGGCAAGTGTTTTGGGAGCAGCTGAGTGAGCGTGTTGGTAGTTTTGTTGCAAGACACCGGGTATAGTGATGGGTGATTTGAATGCAAAGTAAGTAATGTGGCAATTGAGGGATAATTAGTATGCATGGGGTGTTCAGTCTTGAAAATGGAAATGGTGAAGAGCTTGTAGATTTATGTGCTGAAAAAGGACTGGTGATTGGATTACCCTGTTTTAAAAACAGATATACATTGCTATACGTATGTAAGTAGGAGAGATGGCCAGATAGCGTTATTGGGGTTACGTGTTAATTGATAGGCAAAAGAGAGACTTTTGGATGTTCATAGATGAAGTTCAAGTGAGGGATGTTTGATCATTATCTTGAGGAGGGAAAGGTGAAGATTTGTAGAGTTTTTCAGAAAAGAAGAGAGAATGTTGGGGTGAAGAGGGTGGTGAGAGTAAGTGAGCTTGGGAAGGAGACTTGTGTGAGGAGAGTCTGAGTACATAATGGAAAAAGGTGGGGAAAAAAAGGACGTAAGGGAATGGATGGAGGAATGGGATATGTTTAGTGAAGCGGTGATGGCTTGCGAAAAAAATGCTTGTGCATGAGAAGCGTGGGAGGTGGGCAGATCAGAAAGGGGAGTGAGTGTTGGGAATAGGAAGTAAGATTTTTCCTGAAAGAAAAGAGAAAGGCATTTGGACGATTTTTGAAAGGAAATAATGCAAATGACATGAATGTATAAAAGAAAAAGGCAGAGGGTCAAGAGGAAGGACCAAGAGGTGAAAAGGAGGGCAAAGGAGAGTTGGGCTGAGAAAGTATCATTAAATTTTAGGGAGAATAAAAAGATGTTCTGGAAGGAGGTGAATAACATGCGTAAGACAACGGAACATATGGGGACTTCAGTGAAGTTGGCTAATGGATGGGGGGTGATAACAAGTAGTGGTGATGTGAAAAGGAGATGTGGAATGAGTATTTTGAAGGTTTCTTAAAAGTGTTTGATGATAGAGTGTTAGATATAGGGTGTTTTGGTCGAGGTGAAAGGGTTAGGGAGAATGATTTGGTAAACAGAGAAGAGGTAGTAAAAGCTTTGCGGAAGATGAATGCCGGCAACATAGAGGTTTTGGATGGTATTACAGTGGATTTTATTTAAAAGCGGGTTGACTGTATTGTTGAATCGTCGGTGAGGTTACTTAATGTATGTATGACTCATGGAGAGGAGTCTTAGGATTGGAAAAATACTTGCCTAGTGCCATTGTACAAAGGCAAAGGCGACAAAAGTGACTGCTAAATTACAGAGGGGAAGTGTAATAGAGTATTCCTAGGAAATTATATGGGAGGGTATTGACTGAAGAGGTGAGGGCATTTACATAGAATTGGTGAAGAGCAGTGTGGTTTCAGCAGTGTAGAGGACGCGTGCATCAGGTGTTTGCTTTGAAGAATGTATGTGAGAAATACTTAGAAAGGCAAATAGATCTGTATGTAGCATTTTTGGATTTGGAGAAGGCATATGACAAAGTTGATAGAGATGCTCTGTGGAAGGTATTAAGAATATTTTGAGTGGGAGGCAAGTTGTTAGAAGCATTGAAAAGTTTTCATCAAGGATGTAAGGCTTGTGTACGTGTAGGAAGAGAGGAAAGTGATTGGTTCTCAGATAAACGTACGTTTGATGTCTCCATGGTTGTTTAATTTGTTTATGGATGTGGTTGTTAGGGAGGTGAATGCAAGAGTTTTTTGGAAAGAGGGTCACAAAATGAAGTCTGATGGATGAGAGAAAGCTTAGGGAAGTGAGTCAGTTGTTGTCCGCTGATGATACAGCGCTGGTGGCTGATTCATGTGAGAAAATGCAGAAGCTGATGACTGAGTTTGGTAAAGTGTGTGAAAGAAGAAAGTTAAGAGTAAATGTGAATAAGAGCAAGGTTATTAGGTACAGTAGGGTTGAGGGTCAAGTCAATTGGAGGTAAGTTAATAGGAGAAAAACTTGAGGAAGTAAAGTGTTTTAGATATCTGGGAGTGGATCTGGTAGCGGATTGAACCATGGAAGCGGAAGTGAATCATAGGGTGGGGGAGGGGGCGAAAATCCTAGGAGCCTTGAAGAATGTGTGGAAGTCGAGAACATTATCTCGGAAAGCAAAAATGGGTATGTTTGAAGGAATAGTGGTTCCAACAATATTGTATGGTTGCGAGGCGTGGGCTATGGATAGAGTTGTGCGCAGGAGGGTGGATGTGCTGGAAATGAGATGTTTGAGGACAATATTTGGTGTGAGGTGGTTTAAACGAGTAAGTAACGTAAGGGTAAAAGGGATGTGTGGAAATAAAAAGAGCGGGGTTTTGAGAGAGCAAAAAAGGGGGTTGTTTTAAAATTTTGGGCACATAGAAATGATGGGGAAAATTTGCCAAGAGGATATATGTGTCGGGGGTGGGGGAACGGGGAAAAAAGGGGGCCCAAAATTTGGGAGGTGGAAAGATGGGGGGAAAAAAGATTTTGGTGATCGGGCCTAAACATAAAGGGGGGTAAAAAGGGGGAAAGGAAATAGAGTAAATTTGGGCGATGTGGTATCCCGGGGGTTTTGACGTGCTTTTAGGGGGTTTTAACGGGCATGTGAAGCGCCCGGGGGAAAAACCAGGGAAACGTGAGGGGAAATTTGGGGCGTGTGTGGCGTATTATTCATGGTAAGGGGGGTTGGGCCATTTTTTTTGTCTTTTCCCTTTCCTACCCCGAAAAAGGGGGGAGGGGGAAAAAAAAAAATTTATTTAAATTTTTAAATTTAAATGGAAATGAATAAATAAATTAATATTTTAAGGGGTTAAAATTTTAAATTTTAAAAAACATTAATTATATATTATATTTCCCCCTGGGGAGGGGATTATATAATTTATTTTATTTTTTTCTGTTTTTATAAACCGGAAAAAAAAAAAATAAATATAAAATTTTAAATTTTAAAATATTTTATATATATATATATATATATATATATATATATATATATATTAATATATATATATATTATATATATATATATATATATATATATAATATATATATATATATATCCTGGGGATAGGAGAGAAAGAATATTTCCCACGAATTCCTCACGTGTCGTAAAAAGCGACTAGGGGGGACGGGAGTGGGGGTCTGTAAACCTTCCTCTCTTTTTATTTTAACTTTCCAAAAGGGGAAACAGAAGAAAGAGTCACACGGGTATTGCTCATCATCCTCGAAGGCTCAGACTGGGATGTCTAAAAGTGTGTGGATTTAACCAAGATAAGAAAGAAGATAGATAGGTAGTAAGTTTGAGGATAGGAATTATGGTGTTTTGTCTGTGAGAAAAACGAACCTCACGGGTAAAGGGGGAGAATGGTTTGGAATTTCTTGGGATTAAAGTCAATGGTCAGTAAGAGGACAAGAGCAAAGGAAGGAGTAGCACTACTCCTGAAGCAAGAGTGGTGGCAGTATGTAATAGAGTGAAAAAAGTAAACTCTAGATTGATATGGGTAAAACTGAAAGTGGATGGAGAGAGATGGGTGATTGTTGGTGCATATGCACTTGGGCATGAGAAGAAAGATCATGAGAGGCAAGTGTTTTGGGAGCAGCTGAGTGAGCGTGTTGGTAGTTTTGTTGCAAGACACCGGGTATAGTGATGGGTGATTTGAATGCAAAGTAAGTAATGTGGCAATTGAGGGATAATTAGTATGCATGGGGTGTTCAGTCTTGAAAATGGAAATGGTGAAGAGCTTGTAGATTTATGTGCTGAAAAAGGACTGGTGATTGGGATTACCTGTTTTAAAAACAGATATACATTGCTATACGTATGTAAGTAGGAGAGATGGCCAGATAGCGTTATTGGGTTACGTGTTAATTGATAGGCAAAAGAGAGACTTTTGGATGTTAATATGATGAGAGTTGCAAGTGGAGGGATGTTTGATCATTATCTTGAGGAGGGAAAGGTGAAGATTTGTAGAGTTTTTCAGAAAAGAAGAGAGAATGTTGGGGTAAAGAGAGTGGTGAGAGTAAGTGAGCTTGGGAAGGAGACTTGTGTGAGGAGAGTCTGAGTACATAATGGAAAAAGGTGGGGAAAAAAGGACGTAAGGGGAATGGAGGAGGAATGGGATATGTTTAGTGAAGCGGTGATGGCTTGCGAAAAAAATGCTTGTGGCATGAGAAGCGTGGGAGGTGGGCAGATCAGAAAGGGGAGTGAGTGTTGGGATGAGGAAGTAAGATTTTTCCTGAAAGAAAAGAGAAAGGCATTTGGACGATTTTTGAAAGGAAATAATGCAAATGACTATGAGATGTATAAAAGAAAAAGGCAGAGGGTCAAGAGGAAGGACCAAGAGGTGAAAAGGAGGGCAAAGGAGAGTTGGGCTGAGAAAGTATCATTAAATGTTAGGGAGAATAAAAAGATGTTCTGGAAGGAGGTGAATAACATGCGTAAGACAACGGAACATATGGGGACTTCAGTGAAGTTGGCTAATGGGGGGGTGATAACAAGTAGTGGTGATGTGAAAAGGAGATGGAATGAGTATTTTGAAGGTTTCTTAAAAGTGTTTGATGATAGAGTGTTAGATATAGGGTGTTTTGGTCGAGGTGAAAGGGTTAGGGAGAATGATTTGGTAAACAGAGAAGAGGTAGTAAAAGCTTTGCGGAAGATGAATGCCGGCAACATAGAGGTTTTGGATGGTATTACAGTGGATTTTATTTAAAAGCGGGTTGACTGTATTGTTGAATCGTCGGTGAGGTTACTTAATGTATGTATGACTCATGGAGAGGAGTCTTAGGATTGGAAAAATACTTGCCTAGTGCCATTGTACAAAGGCAAAGGCGACAAAAGTGACTGCTAAATTACAGAGGTGTAAGTTTATTGAGTATTCCTAGGAAATTATATGGGAGGGTAGTGACTGAGAGGGTGAGGGCATTTACAGAGATTGGTGAAGAGCAGTGTGGTTTCAGCAGTGGTAGAGGACGCGTGCATCAGGTGTTTGCTTTGAAGAATGTATGTGAGAAATACTTAGAAAGGCAAATAGATCTGTATGTAGCATTTTTGGATTTGGAGAAGGCATATGACAAAGTTGATAGAGATGCTCTGTGGAAGGTATTAAGAATATTTTGAGTGGGAGGCAAGTTGTTAGAAGCATTGAAAAGTTTTCATCAAGGATGTAAGGCTTGTGTACGTGTAGGAAGAGAGGAAAGTGATTGGTTCTCAGTGAACGTACGTTTGATGTCTCCATGGTTGTTTAATTTGTTTATGGATGTGGTTGTTAGGGAGGTGAATGCAAGAGTTTTGGAAAGAGGGGCAAAAATGAAGTCTGTTGTGGATGAGAGAGCTAGGGAAGTGAGTCAGTTGTTGTCCGCTGATGATACAGCGCTGGTGGCTGATTCATGTGAGAAAATGCAGAAGCTGATGACTGAGTTTGGTAAAGTGTGTGAAAGAAGAAAGTTAAGAGTAAATGTGAATAAGAGCAAGGTTATTAGGTACAGTAGGGTTGAGGGTCAAGTCAATTGGGAGGTAAGTTTAAATAGAGAAAAACTTGAGGAAGTAAAGTGTTTTAGATATCTGGGAGTGGATCTGGTAGCGGATTGAACCATGGAAGCGGAAGTGAATCATAGGGTGGGGGAGGGGGCGAAAATCCTAGGAGCCTTGAAGAATGTGTGGAAGTCGAGAACATTATCTCGGAAAGCAAAAATGGGTATGTTTGAAGGAATAGTGGTTCCAACAATATTGTATGGTTGCGAGGCGTGGGCTATGGATAGAGTTGTGCGCAGGAGGGTGGATGTGCTGGAAATGAGATGTTTGAGGACAATATTTGGTGTGAGGTGGTTTGAACGAGTAAGTAACGTAAGGGTAAGAGGGATGTGTGGAAATAAAAAGAGCGTGGTTGAGAGAGCAGAAAAGGGTGTTTTGAATTTGGGCACATGGAGAGAATGAGTGAGGAAAGATTGACCAAGAGGATATATGTGTCGGAGGTGGAGGGAACGAGGAGAAGTGGGAGACCAAATTGGAGGTGGAAAGATGGAGTGAAAATGATTTTGAGTGATCGGGGCCTAAACATGCACGAGGGTGAAAAGCGGGCAAGGAATAGAGTGAATTGGATCGATGTGGTATACCGTGGTTGACGTGCTGTTAGTGGATTTAATCAGGGCATGTGAAGCGTCTGGGATAAACCATGGAAAGCTGTGTGGGGCCTGGATGTGGGAAGTGAGCTGTGGTTTCGGGCATTATTGCATGACCGCTAGAGACTGAGTGTGAACGAATGAGGCTTTTGTTGTCTTTTCCTAGCGCTACCCCGCACACATGAGGGGGGAGGGGGATTGTATTCCATGTGTGGCGAGGTGGCGATGGAAATGAATAAATGCAGACACTGTGAATATTGTGCATGGGTATATGTGTGTAAATATGTGTACATTGAGATGTATAGGTATGTATATTTGCGTGTGTGGACGTGTGTGTATATACATGTGTATGGGGGTGGGTTGGGCCATTTCTTTCGTCTGTTTCCCTGCGCTACCTCGCAAACGCGGGAGACAGCGACAAAGCAAAATAAATATATAATGATAATATATATATATATATATATATATATATATATATATATATATATATATATATATATATATATATATATATATATATATATATATATATATTACCCCTATCCCTGGGGATAGGGGAGGAAGAATACTTTCCACGCATTCCTCACGTGTCGTAGAGGGCGACTAAAAGGGACGGGAGCGGGAGGCCAGAAACCCTCCCCTCCTTGTATTTTAACTTTCTAAAATGGGAAACAGAAGGAGTCACGCGGGGAGTGCTCATCCTCCTCGTAGGCTCAGATTGGTGTGTCTAAATGTGTGTGAATGTAACCTAGATATGAAAAAAGGAGAGATAGGTAGTATGTTTCAGGAAAGGAACCTGGATGTTTTGGCTATGAGTGAAATGAAGTTTAAGGGTAAAGGGGAAGAGTTGTTTGGGAATATCTTGGGAGTAAAGTCAGGGGTTAGTGAGAGGCCAAGAGCAAGGTAAGGAGTAGCACTACTCCTGAAACAGGAGTTGTGGGAGTATGTGATAGAATGGAAGAAAGTAAATACTAGATTAATATGGGTAAAACTGAAAATTGATCGAGAGTGATGGGTGATTATTGGTGCATATGCACCTGGGTTATGAGAAGAAAGATCATGAGAGGCAAGTGTTTTGGGAGCAGATGAATGAGTGTGTTAGTGGTTTTGATGCACAAGACCAGGTTATAGTGATGGGTGATTTGAATGCAAAGGTGAGTAATGTGGCAGTTGAGGGAATAATTGGTATACATGGGGTGTTCAGTGTTGTAAATGGAAATGGTGAAGAGCTTGTAGATTTATGTGCTGAAAAAGGAGTGGTGATTTAGAATACATGGTTTAAAAAGAGAGATATACATAAGTATATGTATGTAAGTAGGAGAGATGGCCAGAGAGCGTTATTAGATTACGTGTTAATTGACAGGCGCGCGAAAGAGAGACTTTTGGATGTTAATGAGCTGAGAGGTGCAACTGGAGTAATGTCTGATCATTATCTTGTGGAGGCGAAGGTGAAGATTTGTGGGGGTTTTCAGAAAAGAAGAGAGAATGTTGGGGTGAAGAGGGTGGTGAGAGTAAGTGAGCTTCGGAAGGAGACTCTTGTGAGGAAGTACCAGGAGAGACTGAGTACAGAATGGGAAAAGGTGAGAACAAAGGAGGTAAGGGTAGTGGGGGAGGAATGGGATGTATTTAGGAAAGCAGTGATGGCTTACCCAAAAGATGCTTCTGTCATGAGAAGCGTGGGAGGTGGGTTGATTAGAAAGGGTAGTGAGTGGTGGGATGAAGAAGTAAGATTATTAGTGAAAGAGAAGAGAGAGGCATTTGGACGATGTTAGCAAGGAAAAAATTCAAATTATTTGCAGATTTATAAAAGAAAGAGACACGAGGTCAAGAGAAAGGTGCAAGAGGTGAAAAAGAGGGCAAATGAGAGTTGGGGTGAGAGAGTATCATTAAATTTTAGGGAGAATAAAAAGATGTTCTGGAAGGAGGTAAATAAAGTGCGTAAGACAAGGGAGAAAATGGGAACTTCAGGTAAGGGGGCTAACTGGGAGGTGATTACAAGTAGTGGTGATGTGAGATGGGGATGGAGTGAGTATTTTGAAGGTTTGTTGAATGTGTTTGATGATAGAGTGGCAGATATAGGGTTTTTTGGTCGAGGCGGTGTGCAAAGTGAGGGGGTTAGGGAAAATGATTTGGTAAAGAGAGAAGAGGTAGCAAAAACTTTGCGGAAGATGAAAGTCGGCAAGGCAGCGGGTTTGGATGGTATTGCGGTGGAATTTCTTTAAAAAGGGGATGACTGTATTGTTGACTGAATGGTTAGGTTATCTAATGTATGTATAACTCATGGTGAGGTGCCTGACGATTGGCGGAATGCGTGAATAGTGCCATTGTGCAAATGCAAACGGGATAAGAGTGAGTGCTCAAATTACAGAGGTATAAGTTTGTTGAGTATTCCTGGTAAATTATATGGGAGGGTATTAATTGAGAGGGTGATGGCACGTACAGAGCATCAGATTGTGGAAGAGCAGTGTGGTTTCAGAAGTGATAGATGATGTGTGGATCAGTTGTTTGCTTTGAAGAATGTATGTAAGAAATACTTAGAAAAGCAAATGGATTTGTATGTAGCATTTATGGATCTGGAGAAGGCATATGATAGAGTTGATAAAGGTGTTCTGTGGAAGGTACTAAAAATATATTGTGTGGGAGGCAAGTTCTTCGAAGCAGTGAAAAGTTTTTATCGAGGATGTAAGTCATGTGTACATGCAGGAAGAGAAGAAAGTGATTGGTTCTCAGTGAATGTAGGTTTGCGGCAGGTGTGTGTGATGTCTCCATGGTTGTTTGATATGTTTATGGATGGGGTTGTTAGGGAGGTGAATGCAAGAGTTTTGGAAAGAGGGCAAGTATGAAGTCTGTTGTAATGAGAGAGCTTGGGAAGTGAGTCAGTTATCGTTCGCTGATGATACATCGCTGGTCGCTGATTCATGTGAGAAACTGCAGAAGCTGGTGACTGAGTTTGGTAAAGTGTGTGAAAGAAGAAAGTTAAGAGTAAATGTAAATAAGAGCAAGGGTTGAGGGTAGTGTCATTTGGGAGGTAAGTTTGAATGAACAAAAACAGGAGGAAGTAACGTGTTTTAGTTATCTGGGAGTGGACTTGGCAGCGGATGGAACAATGGAAGCGGAAGTAAATCATAGGGCGGGGGAGGGGGCGAGAATCCTGGGAAACTTGAAGAATGTGTGAAAGTCGAGAACATTATCTCCGAAACCAAAACTGGCTATGTTTGAGGGAATAATGTTTCCAACAATGTTGTATGGTTGCGAGGCGTGGGCTATGGATAGAGTTGTGCGCAGGAAGGTGGATGTGCTGAAAATGAAATGTTTGAGGACAATATGTGGTGTGAGGTGGCTTGGTCGAGTAAGTATTGTAAGGGTAAGAGAGATGTGTGGAAATAAAAAGAGCGTGGTTGAGAGAGTAGAAGAGGATGTTTTGAAATGGTTTGGGAATATGGAGAGAATGAGTGAGGAAAGATTTACCAAGAGGATATATGTGTCATCGTTGGAGGGAACGAGAAGTGGAAGACCAAATTGAAGGTGGAAAGATTGAGTGAAATTGTTTTTAAGTGATTGTTGCCTGAACATTCAGGAAGGTGAAAGTCGGGCAAGGAATAAGGTGAATTGGATCGATTTGGTATACTGGGGTCGACGTGTTGTCAGTGGATTGAATCAAGGCATGTTAAGCGTCTCGGGTAAACCATGGAGAGTTCTGTGGGGCCTGGATGTGGAAAGGGAGCTGTGGTTTCGGGCATTATTGGATGACAGCTAGAGACTGAGTGTGAATGAATGGGGGCCTTTGTCGTCTTTTCCTAGCGCTACCTCGCACACATGAGTAAGGAGGGTTATGTTATTCCATGTGTGGCGAGGTGGGTATGGGAATGAATAAAGGCAGACAGTGTGAATTGCGTGCATGTATATATATATATATATATATATATATATATATATATATATATATATATATATATATATATATATATATATATATATATATATATATATATATATATGTCTCTGTGTGTATATATATATGTACTTTAAGATGTATGGGTATGTATATTTGCGTCTTTGGACGTGTATGTATATACATGTGTATGGGGGTGGGGTGGGCCATTTCTTTCGTCTCTTTCCTTGCGCTACCTCGCAATCGCGGGAGACAGCGACAAAGCAAAGAAAAAAATAAATAGATATATATATATTTTTTCTTTTTTCTTTTTTTTTGCTTTGTCGCTGTCTCCCGCGTTTCCGAGGTAGCGCAAGGAAACAGACGAAAGAAATGGCCCAACCCACCCCCATGCACATATACATCCGTCCACACACGCAAATGTACATACCTACACAGCTTTCCATGGTTTACCCCAGACGTTTCACATGCCCTGATTCAATCCGCTGACAGCACGTCAACCCCGGTATACCACATCGATCCAATTCACTCTATTCCTTGCCCTCCTTTCACCCTCCTACATGTTTACGCTCCAATCACACAAAATCTTTTTCACTCCATCTTTCCACCTCCAATTTGGTCTCCCACTTCTCCTCGTTCCCTCCACCTCCGACACATATATCTTCTTGGTCAATCTTTCCTCACTCATTCTCTTCATGTTTCCAAACCATTTCAAAACACCCTCTTCTGCTCTCTCAACTACGCTCTTTTTACTTCCACACATCTCTCTTACCCTTACGTTACTTACTCGATCAAAACACCTCACACCACACATTGTCCTCAAACATCTCATTTCCAGCACATCCATCCTCCTGCGCACAACTCTAACCATAGCCCACGCCTCGCAACCATACAAAATTGTTGGAACCACTATTCCTTCAAACATACCCATTTTTGCTTTCCGAGATAATGTTCTCAACGTCCACACATTCTTCAAGGCTCCCAGGGTTTTCGCCCCCTCCCCCACCCTATGATCCACTTCCGCTTCCATGGTTCCATCCGCTGCCAAGTCCACTCCCAAATATCTAAAACACTTTACTTCCTCCAGTTTTTCTCCATTCAAACTTACCTCCCAATTGACTTTACCCTCAACCCTACTGTACCTAATTACCTTGCTCTTATTCACATTTACTCTTAATTTTCTTCTTTCACACACTTTACCAAACTCAGTCACCAGCCTCTGCAGTTTCTCACATGAATCAGCCACCAGCGCTGTATCATCAGCGAAAAACAACTGACTCACTTCCCAAGCTCTCTCATCCCCAACAGACTTCAGACTTGCACCTCTTTCCAAAACACTTGCATTCACCTCCCTAACAACACCATCCATAAACAAATTAAACAACCATGGAGACATCACACACCCCTGCCGCAAACCTACATTCACTGAGAACCAATCACTTTCCTCTCCTCCTACACGTACACATGCCTTACATCCTCGATAAAAACCTTTCACTGCTTCTGACAACTTGCCTCCCACACTATATATTCTTAATACCTTCCACAGAGCATTTCTATCAACTCTATCATATGCCTTCTCTAGAACCATAAATGCTACATACAAATCCATTTGCTTTTCTAAGTATTTCTCACATACATTCTTCAAAGCAAACACCTGATCCACACATCCTCTAACACTTCTGAAACCACACTGCTCTTCCCCAATCTGATGCTCTGTACATGCCTTCACCCTCTCAATCAATATCCTCCCATATATTTTACCAGGAATACTCAACAAACTTATACCTCTGTAATTTGAGCACTCACTCTTATCCCCTTTGCCTTTTTACTATGGCACTATGCACGCATTCCGCCAATCCTCAGGCACCTCACCATGAGTCATACATACATTAAATAACCTTACCAACCAGTCAATAATACAGTCACCCCCTTTTTTTAGTAAATTCCAATGCAATACCATCCAAACCTGCTGCCTTGCCGGCTTTCATCTTCCGCAAAGCTTTTACTACCTCTTCTCTGTTTACCAAATCATTTTCGATAACCCTCTCACTTTGCACACCACCTCGACCAAAACACCCTATATCTGCCACTCTGTCATCAAAGACATTCAACAAACCTTCAAAATACTCACTCCATCTCCTTCTCACATCACCACTACTTGTTATCACCTCCCCATTTGCGCCCTTCACTGAAGTTCCCATTTGCTCCCTTCTCTTACGCACTTTATTTACGTCCTTCCAGAACATCTTTTTATTCTCCCTAAAATTTAATGATACTCTCTCACAACAACTCTCATTTGCACTCTTTTTCACCTCTTGCACGTTTCTCTTGACCTCCTGTCTCTTTCTTTTATACATCTCCCACTCAATTGCATTTTTTTCCTGCATTTTTTTATGTGCTGAAAAAGGACTGGTGATTGGGAATACCTGGTTTAAAAAGCGAGATATACATAAGTATACGTATGTAAGTAGGAGAGATGGCCAGAGAGCGTTATTGGATTGCATGTTAATTGACAGGCGCGCGAAAGAGAGACTTTTGGATGTTAATGTGCTGAGAGGTGCAACTGGAGGGATGTCTGATCATTATCTTGTGGAGGCTAAGGTGAAGATTTGTATGGGTTTTCAGAAAAGAAGAATGAATGTTGGGGTGAAGAGGATGGTGAGAGTAAGTGAGCTTGGGAAGGAGACTTGAGTGAGGAAGTACCAGGAGAGACTGAGTACAGAATGGAAAAAGGTGAGAACAATGGAAGTAAGGGTAGTGGGGGAGGAATGGATTGTATTTAGGGAATCAGTGATGGATTACGCAAAAGATTCTTGTGGCATGAGAAGAGTGGGAGGTGGGTTGATTAGAAAGGGTAGTGAGTGGTGGGATGAAGAAGTAAGAGAAGAGAAAGAGAAGAGAGAGGCATTTGGACGATATATATATATATATATATATATATATATATATATATATATATATATATATATATATATATATATATATATATATTTATATGTATATATATGTATATATATATATATATATATATATATATATATATATATATATATATATATATATATATATATATATATATATATATATATATATATATATATATATATATATATATATATATATATATATATATATACATATATACATTTTTTTTTTTTTTTTTATACTTTGTCGCTGTCTCACGCGTTTGCGAGGTAGCGCAAGGAAACAGACGAAAGAAATGCCCCCCCCCATACACATGTACATACACACGTCCACACACGCAAATATACATACCTACACAGCTTTCCATGGTTTACCCCAGACGCTTCACATGCCTTGATTCAATCCACTGACAGCACGTCAACCCCTGTATACCACATCGCTCCAATTCACTCTATTCCTTGCCCTCCTTTCACCCTCCTGCATGTTCAGGCCCCGATCACACAAAATCTTTTTCACTCCATCTTTCCACCTCCAATTTGGTCTCCCTCTTCTCCTCGTTCCCTCCACCTCCGACACATATATCCTCTTGGTCAATCTTTCCTCACTCATTCTCTCCATGTGCCCAAACCATTTCAAAACACCCTCTTCTGCTCTCTCAACCACGCTCTTTTTATTTCCACACATCTCTCTTACCCTTACGTTACTTACTCGATCAAACCACCTCACACCACACATTTTCCTCAAACATCTCATTTCCAGCACATCCATCCTCCTGCGCACATCTCTATCCATAGCCCACGCCTCGCAACCATACAACATTGTTGGAACCACTATTCCTTCAAACATACCCATTTTTGCTTTCCGAGATAATGTTCTCGACTTCCACACATTTTTCAAGGCTCCCAAAATTTTCGCCCCCTCCCCCACCCTATGATCCACTTCCGCTTCCATGGTTCCATCCGCTGACAGATCCACTCCCAGATATCTAAAACACTTCACTTCCTCCAGTTTTTCTCCATTCAAACTCACCTCCCAATTGACTTGACCCTCACCCCTACTGTACCTAATAACCTTGCTCTTATTCACATTTACTCTTAACTTTCTTCTTCCACACACTTTACCAAACTCAGTCACCAGCTTCTGCAGTTTCTCACATGAATCCGCCACCAGCGCTGTATCATCAGCGAACAACAACTGACTCACTTCCCAAGCTCTCTCATCCCCAACAGACTTCATACTTGCCCCTCTTTCCAGGACTCTTGCATTTACCTCCCTAACAACCCCATCCATAAACAAATTAAACAACCATGGAGACATCACACACCCCTGCCGCAAACCTACATATATATATATATATATATATATATATATATATATATATATATATATATATATATATATATATATATATATATGTATATATATTATCCCTGGGGATAAGGGATAATGATTACTTCCCATGTATTCCTTGCATGTCGTAATGGCGACTAAAAGAGTAGGGATCGGGGGCTGGAAATCCTCCTCTCTCTTTTTTTTCTTAATTTTCCAAAAGAATGAGCAAAGGAGGGGGCCAGGTGAGAATATTCCTTTAAAGGTCCAGTCCTTTGCTGTTAACTCTACCTCGCTAACGAGGGAAATGGCGAATAGTAAGAAAGAAGAGAAATATATATATATATATATATATATATATATATATATATATATATATATATATATATATATATATATATATATATATATATATATATATATATATATATATATATATATATATATATCCCCCGGGATAAGGCAGAAAGAATACTTCCCACGTATTCCTCACGTGTCGTAAAAGGCGACTAAAGGGGACGGGAGCGGGGGGCTGAAAACCTTCCCCTCTTTTTATCTTAACTTTCTAAATGGGGAAACAGAAGAAAGAGTCACGCTGGTAGTGCTCATCATCCTCGAAGGCTCAGACTGGGATGTCTAAAAGTGTGTGGATTTAACCAAGATGAGAAAAGAATATAAATTGGTAGTATGTTTGAGGAGAGGAATTATGTTGTTTTGTCTTTGAGTAAAACGAAACTCACTGGTAAAGGGGGAGAATGGTTTGGAATGTCTTGGGATTAAAGTCAGGGGTCAGTGAGAGGACAAGAGCAAAGGAAGGAGTAGCACTACTCCTGAAACAAGAGTAGTTTCAGTATGTAATAGAGTGTAAAAAAGTAAACTCTAGATTGATATGGGTAAAACTGAAAGCGGATGGAGAGAGATGGGTGATTGTTGGTGCATATGCACTTGGGCATGAGAAGAAAGATCATGAGAGGCAAGTGTTTTGGGAGCAGCTGAGTGAGCGTGTTGGTAGCTTTGTTGCAAGACACCGGGTACAGTGATGTGTGAATTGAATGCAAATGTAAGTAACGTGGCAATTGAGGGATAATTGGTATGCATGAGGTGTTCAGTCTTGTAAATTGAAATGGTGGGAAGCTTGTAGATTTATGTGCTGAAAAAGGACTGGTGATTGTGATTACCTCTCTTAAAAACAGATATACATTGCTATACTTATGTAAGTAGGAGAGATGGCCAGATAGCGTTATTGGGTTAAGTGTTAATTGATAGGCAAAAGAGAGACTTTTGGATGTTAATATGATGAGAGTTGCAAGTGGAGGGATGTCTGATCATTATCTTGTGGAGGGAAAGGTGAAGATTTGTAGAGTTTTTCAGAAAAGAAGAGAGAATGTTGGGGTAAAGAGAGTGGTGAGAGTAAGTGAGCTTGGGAAGGAGACTTGTGTGAGGAGAGTCTGAGTACATAATGGAAAAAGGTGAGGAAAAAAGGACGTAAGGGGAATGGAGGAGGAATGGGATGTGTTTAGGGAAGCGGTGATGGCTTGCGCAAAAAATGCTTGTGGCATGAGAAGCGTTGGAGGTGGGCAGATCAGAAAGGGTTGTGAGTGTTGGGATGAGGAAGTAAGATTTTTCCTGAAAGAAAAGAGAAAGGCATTTGGACGATTTTTGAAAGGAAATAATGCAAATGACTATGAGATGTATAAAAGAAAAAGGCAGAAGGTCAAGAGAAAGGACCAAGAGGTGAAAAGGAGGGCAAAGGAGAGTTGGGCTGAGAAAGTATCATTAAATTTTAGGGAGAATAAAAAGATGTCCTGGAAGGAGGTGAATAAAATGCGTAAGACAACGGAACATATGGGGACTTCAGTGAAGTTGGCAAATGGAGAGGTGATAACAAGTAGTGGTCATGTGAAAAGGAGATGGAATGAGTATTTTGAAGGTTTCTTAAATGTGTTTGATGATAGAGTGGTAGATATAGGGTGTTTTGGTCGAGGTGGTGTGCAAAGTGAGAGGGTTAGGGAGAATGATTTGGTAAACAGAGAAGAGGTAGTAAAAGCTTTGCGGAAGATGAATGCCGGCAACATAGAGGGTTTGGATGGTATTACATTGGATTTCATTTAAAAAAGGGGTGACTATATTGTTAAATCGTCGGTGAGGTTACTTAATGTATGTAGGACTCATGGTGAGGTGCCTTAGGACTGGAAAAATACTTGCCTAGTGCCATTGTACAAAGGCAAAGGCGACAAAAGTGACTGCTCAAATTACAGAGGTGTAAGTTTATTGAGTATTCCTGGGAAATTATATGGGAGGGTAGTGATTGAGAGGGTGAGGGCAGGTACAGAGATTGTGGAAGAGCAGTGTGGTTTCAGAAGTGGTAGAGGACGCGTGCATCAGGTGTTTGCTTTGAAGAATGTATGTGAGAAATACTTAGAAAGGCAAATAAATCTGTATGTAGCATTTATGGATTTGGAGAAGGCATATGACAGAGTTGATAGAGATGCTCTGTGGAAGGTATTAAGAATATTTGGTGTGGGAGACAAGTTGTTAGAAGCATTGAAAAGTTTTCATCAAGGATGTACGGCATGTGTATGTGTAGGAAGAGAGGAAAGTGATTGGTTCTCAGTGAGCGTAGGTTTGATGTCTCCATTGTTGTTTAATTTCTTTATGGATGGGGTTGTTAGGGAGGTGAATGAAAGAATTTTGGATAGAGGACTAAGTATGCAGACTGTTGTGGATGAGAGAGTTAGGGAAGTGAGTCAGTTGTTGTTCGGTGATGATGCAGCGATAGCGGCTGTTTCGTGTGAGAAACTGCAGAAGCTGGTGACTGAGTTTGATAAAGTGTGTGAAAGAAGAATGCTGAGAGTAAATGTGAATAAGAGCAAGGTTATTAGGTACAGTAGGGTTGAGGGACAAGTCAATTGGGAAGTAAGTTTGAATGGAGAAAAACTAAAGGAAGTAAAGTGTTTTACATATCTGGGAGTTGATTTGTCAGCGGATGGAACCATGGAAGCGGAAGTGGAGAAGGGGGCGAAAGTTCTGGGAGCGTTGAAGGATGTGTGGAAGTCGAGAGCATTATATCAGAAAGCAGAAGTGGGTATGTTTAAAGGAATAGTGGTTCTAACAATACCATATGGTTACGAGGCGTGGGTTATAGATACAGTTGTGCGGAGAAGGTTGGGAGTGCTGGAAATGAGATGTTTGAGGACAGTATGTGGTGTGAGGTGGTTTGATCGAGTAAGTAATGAAACCGTAAGAGAGATGTATGGTAATAAAAATATTGTGGTTGAGAGAGCAGAAGAGTTTTTTGAAATGGTTTGGTCACATGGAGAGAATGAGTGAGGTAAGATTGACAAAGAGGATAAGTGTGTCAGAGGGGGAGGGAAGGAAGAGAAATGGGAGACCAAATTGTGAGTGGAAAGATGGAATGAAAAAGATTTTGAGTGATCAGGGCCTGAACATGCAGGAGGGTGAAAGGCGTGCAAGGAATAGAGTGAATTGGAACGTTGTGGTATACTGGGGTTGACGTGCTGTCAATGAATTGAAACAGGGCATATGAAGAGTCTGGGGTAAACCATGGAAAATTCTCTGGGCCAGGATGTGGAAAGGGAGCTGTGGTTTCTGTGTATGACAACCAGAGAATGAGTGTGAACGAATGTGGCCTTTGTTGTCTTTTCCTAGCGCTACCTCGCGCACATGCGAGGTGAGGGGTTTTCATTTCATGGGTTGGGGGGTGGCGACGGAAATGAATAAGGGCAGACAGTATGAATTATGTACATGTGTATATATGCATATGTCTGTGTGTGTGTATATATATGTATACGTTGAAACGTATAGGTATGTATATATGCGTGTGTGGACGTGTATGTATATACATGTGTATGTGGGTGGGTTGGGCCTTTCTTTCGTGTACTTTCTTGCGCTACCTCGCTAACGCGGGAGAAAGCGACAAAGTATAATAAGTAAATAAATAAATAAATGAATGAATATATGTATATATATATATATATATATATATATATATATATATATATATATATATATATATATATATATATATTTTTATTTTCTTTGTCGCTGTCTCCCGCGTTTACGAGGTAGCGCAAGGAAACAGACGAAAGAAATAGCCCAACCCACCCCCATACACATGTATATACATACTTCCACACACGCAAATATACATACCTACACAGCTTTCCATGGTTTACCCAAGACGCTTCACATGCCTTGATTCATATATACATACTTCCACACACGCAAATATACATACCTACACAGCTTTCCATGGTTTACCCAAGACGCTTCACATGCCTTGATTCAATCCACTGACAGCACGTCAACCCCGGTATACCACATCGCTCCAATTCACTCTATTCCTTGCCCTCCTTTCACCCTCCTGCATGTTCAGGCCCCGATCACACAAAATCTTTTTCACTCCATCTTTCCACCTCCAATTTGGTCTCCCTCTTCTCCTCGTTCCCTCCACCTCCGACACATATATCCTCTTGGTCAATCTTTCCTCACTCATTCTCTCTATGTGCCCAAACCATTTCAAAACACCCTCTTCTGCTCTCTCAACCACGCTCTTACATATATATATATATATATATATATATATATATATATATATATATATATATATATATATATATATATATATATATATATATATATATCCCTGGGGATAGGGGAGAAAGAATACTTCCCACGTATTCCCTGCTTGTCGTAGAAGTCGACTAATAGGGGAGGGAGCGGGGGCTGGAAATCCTCCCCTCTCGTTTTTTTCTTTTAATTTTCTAAAAGAAGGAACAGAGAAGGGGGCCAGGTGAGTATATTCCCTCAGAGGCCCAGTCCTCTGTTCTTAATGCTACCTCGCTAACACGGAAATGGCGAATAGTTTTGATAGATATATGTATATATAAACATATATATATATATATATATATATATATATATATATATATATATATATATATATATATATATATATATATATATATATATATATATATATATATATAAATATATATATATATATATTTTTTTTTTTTTTTTTCTTTTTTCTTTGGGGAAGAGCAGTGTGGTTTCAGAAGTGGTAGAGGATGTGTGGATCAGGTGTTTGCTTTGAAGAATGTATGTGAGAAATACTTAGAAAAGCAAATGGATTTGTATGTAGCATTTATGGATCTGGAGAAGGCATATGATAGAGCTGATAGAGATGCTCTGTGGAAGGTATTAGGAATATATGGTGTGGGAGGCAAGTTGCTAGAAGCAGTGAAAAGTTTTTATCGAGGATGTAAGGCATGTGTACGTGTAGGAAGATAGGAAAGTTATTGGTTCTCAGTGAATGTAGGTTTGCGGCAGGGGTTTGTGATGTCTCCATGGTTGTTTTATTTGTTTATGGATGGGGTTGTTAGGGAGGTGAATGCAAGAGTTTTGGAAAGAGGGGCAAGTATGAAGTCTGTTGGGGATGAGAGAGCTTGGAAGTGAGTCAGTTGTTGTTCGCTGATGATACAGCGCTGGTGGCTGATTCATGTGAAAAACTGCAGAAGCTGGTGACTGAGTTTGGTAAAGTGTGTGAAAGAAGAAAGTTAAGAGTAAATGTGAATAAGAGCAAGGTTATTAGGTACAGTAGGGTTGAGGGTCAAGTCAGTTGGGAGGTAAGTTTGAATGGAGAAAAACCGGAGGAAGTTAAGTGTTTCAGATATCTGGGAGTGGATCTGGCAGTGGATGGAACCATGGAAGCGGAAGTGGATCATAAGGTGGGGGAGGGGGCGAAAATCCTGGGAGCCTTGAAGAATATGTGGAAGTCGAGAACATTATCTCGGAAAGCAAAAATAGGTATGTTTGAAGGAATAGTGGTTCCAACAATGTTGTATGGTTGCGAGGCGTGGGCTGTGGATAGAGTTGTGCGCAGGAGGATGGATGTGCTGGAAATGAGATGTTTGAGGACAATGTGTGGTGTGAGGTGGTTTGATCGAGTAAGTAACGTAAGGGTAAGAGAGATGTGTGGAAATAAAAAGAGCGTGGTTGAGAGAGCAGAAGTGGGTGTTTTGAAATGGTTTGGGCACATGGAGAGAATGAGTGAGGAAAGATTGACCAAGAGGATATATGTTTCGGAGGTGGAGGGAACAAGGAGAAGTGGGAGACCAAATTGGAGGTGGAAAGATGGAGTGAAAAAGATTCTGTGTGATCGGGGCCTGAACATGCAGGAGGGTGAAAGGAGGGCAAGGAATAGAGTGAATTGGATCGATGTGGTATACCGGGGTTGATGTGCTGTCAGTGGATTGAATCAGAGCATGTGAAGCGTCTGGGGTAAACCATGGAAAGCTGTGTAGGTATGTATATTTGCGTGTGTGGACGTATGTATATACATGTGTATGGGGGTGGGTTGGGCCATTTCTTTCGTCTGTTTCCTTGCGCTACCTCGCAAACGCGGGAGACAGCTACAAAGCAAAAAAAAAAAATACATATATATATATATATATATATATATATATATATATATATATATATATATATATATATATATATATATATATATATATATATTTCTTTCATGTGTTTCCTAGCGCTACCTCGCAAACGCGGGAGACAGCGACAAAGCAAAATAAATAAATAAATAAATAGTAAATATATATATATATATATATATATATATATATTTATATATATATATATATATATATATATATATATATATATATATATATATATATATATATATATATATATATATATATATATATATATATATATATATATATATATATATATATATATATATATATATTATCCCTGGGGATAGGGGATGAAGAATACTTCCCACGTATTCCCTGCGTGTCGCAGAAGGCGACTAAAAGGGGAGGGAGCATGAGGCTGGAAATCCTCCTCTCTCATTTTTTTTTTCTTTTTTTTTAAATTTTCCAAAAGAAGGAACAGAGGGGGGCCAGGTGAGGATATTCCACAAAGGCCCAGTCCTCTGTTCTTAACGCTACCTCGCTAATGCGGGAAATGGCGGATAGTTTAAAAGAAAGAAAGAAATATATATATATGGAAGGCTATGATTGCCCGTAATAGGGAAATGACTATTCTATGACCATTTAATCGAATACCCATCATATCATACTGTTGAGCAACGGAGTCTAGATGTTTATATTTTGGAAAATTTTATCTTTTGGATGTGTGAGCTTGATGGGATTTCACCGGTTTAGACTACGTTGTTAGAAATGTATTTCAATGCATCCCTCCACTTCTAATTTTGTCTCTATCTTCTACTTGTTCCCTTTACCTTTGACACATATATCCTCCTTGTTAACCTTACCTCACTCATTCTCTCCATAAGTCCAAACCATTTCAACACACTCTCTTCTGCTTTCTGAGCCACAGTTTTTATTTCCACACATTTCTCTTACTCTTTTATTACATAGTCGATCAAAACACCTAACACCACTTATTGTCCTCAAACATTTCATATGTAAAACATCCACCACCCTCCTCTGTACAACTCTATCTAAGGCCCATGTCTCCTCGCAACCATATACTATTGTTGGGACTATCATTCCTTCAAAATACCAATTTTTACTCTCCCAGATAATTTTCTCTCCTACACATTCATCATCTCTCCTAGAACCTTCTGCCCCTCCTCCACCCTGTGACTCACTTCTGCTTCCTTGATTCCATTCGCTACTAAGTCCACTCTCACCTATCTAAAGCGGTTCACTTCCAATTTTTCTCCTTTCAAACTTACATACCAATTAACTTACCGCTCAACCCTACAGAATCTAATAACTTTGCTCTTATTCACACTCTTTTCCAAACTCAGTCACCAACTTCTGCAGTTTCTCGTTCGAATCAGCCACCAATGTTGTATCATTAGCAAACAAGCATTGACTCACTTCCCAGGCCATCTCATCCTCAACAGATTCCATACTTGCCTCTATCTCTCCAAAACCCTTGCATTCATCTCCCTAACCTCTCCATTCATAAACAAATTAAACAATCTTGTGGACATCACACGCCCCTGCCGCAGACCGATCACTCTCCTCTCTTCTTACTCGTACACATATCTTACATCCTTGATAAAAAAAGAAAATTTTATTGCTTCCAGCAGCTTACCTCACATGCCATATACTCTTATTATCTTCTACAAAGCATCTTTATCACACTGTTTATGCCCTCTCCAGATCCTTAAATACTACATGCAAATCTATCTGTGTTTCAAAGCTTTTCTCACACATTCTTCTAAGTATACAAATGATCCATAATTTCTCTACCATTTCTGAAACCACACTGATAGAGTGGCAGATGTAGAGAACGGACGAAGAAATGTCCTCATTTGTACATATACACTTTTTCGCACCAGTAACTTATCGTAACTAACAAGACATATATGTATGAATAGTGACCTTCAATCATGTTAACCATTGATTTACTCTATTCATAAATGACACTAGGAGTCTTTCATAGACAATTTCTCTCGGGTAATTACAGATAACAAGGATAACTGACAGTAATGTATATAATCATCTAAATACCTGTTATAGTCGCAAAAAGTCAGTTAATTAGCGCATCATTAAATGATAACAGTAAATATTACCTTCGTTATCACATAGCATTACCCACTTGCTCTCGTTTTTTCTCTAGGAAAAGTGGTTATTAATCATCTGAAATCTGATGGACTGACAATGTTGATAAATTCATGAAACATGGTTGATGAGAGTCGTTGACTGGAGGAGAGAGGGCTATGTTATGGTAATGGTAGTGGTGGTGAGGATGGTGGTGGTGGTGGTGGTGGGGATGATGGCAGAAGTGGTCAGGATGGTGGTGGTGGTGGGATTTATGGTGGGGATGATGGTAGAAGTGGTGAGGATGGTAGTGGTAATGGGGATGATGATAGAAGTGGTGAGGATGGTAGTGGTAGTGAAGTTGGTGGTGGTGGGGATGATGGTAGAAGTGGTGAGAATTGTGGTGGTAGTGAAGTTTGTTTTGGTGTGGATGATGATAGAAGTGGTGAGGATTGTGGTGGCGTTGGGGGATGATGGTAGAAGTGGTGAGGAAGGCAGTGGTGATGGGGACGATTGTAGTGGTGATCAGGATGATGGTATTGGGAATGATGATTTTGGGTTCGGTGGGTTGGGAATGATGGAAGTTGGGAGTGAGGATGGTGGTGTTGCTGATAATGATAGTGGCGATGATGTTGATGGAATTGGTTTTGGTGGGATGAAGGTAATGGTGGGAATGGTGTGGGTGGGATGTTGGTAGTGGTGGGGATGTTGGTAGTGGTGGGGATGTTGGTAGTGGTGGGAATGTTGGTAGTGGTGGAGATGATGATAGTGTTAGGGATGTTGGTAGTGGTGGGGATGTTGGTAGTGGTGGGGATGTTGGTAGTGGTGGAGATGTTGGTAGTGGTGGGGATGTTGGTAGTGGTGGAGATGATGATAGTGTTAGGGATGTTGGTAGTGGTGGGGATGTTGGTAGTGGTGGGAATGTTGGTAGTGGTGGAGATGATGATAGTGTTAGGGATGTTGGTAGTGGTGGGGATGTTGGTAGTGGTGGAGATGTTGGTAGTGGTGGGGATGTTGGTAGTGGTGGGGATGTTGGTAGTGGTGGGGATGTTGGTAGTGGTGGGGATGTTGGTAGTGGTGGGGATGTTGGTAGTGGTGGGGATGTTGGTAGTGGTGGGGATGTTGGTAGTGGTGGGAATGTTGGTAGTGGTGGAGATGATGATAGTGTTAGGGATGTTGGTAGTGGTGGGGATGTTGGTAGTGGTGGGGATGTTGGTAGTGGTGGAGATGTTGGTAGTGGTGGAGATGATGATAGTGTTAGGGATGTTGGTAGTGGTGGGGATGTTGGTAGTGGTGGAGATGATGATAGTGTTAGGGATGTTGGTAGTGGTGGAGATGTTGGTAGTGGTGGAGATGATGATAGTGTTAGGGATGTTGGTAGTGGTGGAGATGATGATAGTGTTAGGGATGTTGGTAGTGGTGGGGATGTTGGTAGTGGTGGAGATGATGATAGTGTTAGGGATGTTGGTAGTGGTGGGGATGTTGGTAGTGTTAGGGATGTTGGTAGTGGTGGGGATGTTGGTAGTGGTGGAGATGATGATAGTGTTAGGGATGTTGGTAGTGGTGGAGATGATGATAGTGTTAGGGATGTTGGTAGTGGATATCATGATGAGGGAGCGTGTAGGATGATGGTGGCGGTGAAATGCGGTTGGTAGAGTTGCTGGCGATTGGGTTGATGGTGTTGAGAATACTGTTGGTGGTGGGATTTTGGTTGTGATGTAGATGGTGATGGTAATGGGAATGTCACACATAGTGACTTTGATGCTGTTGATAACAATGTTGGTGAATGCTGCAGCGCCATCAGTGGTGGAGATGGGAACAACGGCTACGACTCTGATGATGGTGACATTGTTACTGTTGGTGATACTGGTGGTTTTGGTGGTGGCGCTGTTGGTGATGATGATGATGATAGTGCTGGTGCTGGTGATAATGGTGGTGCATGTGTTGGTAATGAATATGATGGTGGTAGTGCTACTGCTGGTGGTAATGGTGGTAGTGGCTGTACTGTTGTTGCTGCTGCTGACAGTGATGGTGGTGACGGTCTTGCAGGTGATGGTGTTACTGATAGTGGTAGTTGTGGTGATGATGCATCTCTTGTTGCTGACAGTGGTGGAAGCGGTGCTATCAGCAGTTGTGGTGATAATGGTACTTTTGTTGTTGATGTTGGAAGAAGTAAACATATTTTGACAATGAAGGTGACGGTGGTGGTAGTGGTGGCACTGCTGATAGTTGTGGCAGAAGTGGTTGTGGTAGCAGGGGGTAGTAGTGGCAGTGTGGTAGTGGTGTCAGGGTGGTAGTGGTGGCAGGCGTGGTAGTGGTGGCAGTGGTGGTGCTTCAGATAGTGATATGATGTATATTGTGAGGCTGTAACGATGTCTATGACTGTGATGGTGGAGGAAGCGTTACTGCCGATGGTAGTGGTGATGCTGTTCGTCCTGCTAATGGTGGCAGTAATAGTGATGGTAATGGTATCAGTCATGTTACTAATAACAATGATGGTGGCAGTATTGTCAATTACGATGATTGCAGCAGTGATGGTGGTAGTAGTGTGGCCTCTATCGTTGATGATGGTGATAGAAAAATATTTGGGTAAGGTCGTGGTGATGGCACTGTTGTTGGTGGTGATGATGATAGTAGTAATGCAATATCCTTGATGATAACGTCAGTCTTGTTAGCGGCTGTGAGAGTGGCAGTGTGATAGTGCTGGTGGCAGAGTGATAATGCTAGTGGCAGTGTGATACTGCCACCAGCAGTATGTGGTGCTCATGCAGACGCTGGTGATGGTGATATGCTGCATCCGACAGTGGTGGTTATGCTGCTGGAGATGGTGATTGTGATGATGGTGATGGGAGTGCTGCTGTCGAAGAAGACATGTTGGTAGTGTTGGTGGTGGTTGTGGTGATGGTGGGTGTGGTAATACTGCTGCTGATGAAGATGACATGATAGTTGTAGTGGTGATGGTGGTTTTGGTAGTACTGATGTTGTTGATGATGACATGGTGATAATTGTGGTGGTGATGGTGGTGGTCTTGGTGGTTGTGGTGATGGTGGTGGTGGTGATGGTGATGGTGGTGGTCTTGGTGGTTGTGGTGATGGTGGTGATGGTGATGGTGGTGATGGTGATGGTGGTGATGGTGATGGTGGTGGTCTTGGTGGTTGTGGTGATGGTGGTGGTCTTGGTGGTTGTGGTGATGGTGGTGGTCTTGGTGGTTGTGGTGATGGTGGTGGTGGTGATGGTGATGGTGGTGGTCTTGGTGGTTGTGGTGATAGTGATGGTGGTGATGGTGATGGTGGTGATGGTGATGGTGGTGATGGTGATGGTGGTGATGGTGATGGTGGTGATGGTGATGGTGGTGATGGTGGTGCTATTGATATAATATCAGTTGTTTTCATTTGTTGCTTTCATTGTTGTTGTTGTTGATGATGATGATAATGGTGTTGAAAAGGTGAGGTTGGAGACTAATACGTTGAGAGGAGATGGACAAGTTATATAACTTGTCCATCTCCTCTCAGCGTGGTGTCCCGGCAATGTACGTATGAACATTGAAAATAGTAAAGAAAAGGGGATGTAGGAAAATATTCTAGAGTATTGTGTATGAAGCAAAATTACACACACACACACACACACACACACACACACACACACACACACACACACACACACACACACACACACACACACACATTTATGATTGATGAAATTCAACTCAAGAATATGTAAGGTCATGAGGATGGGGTACAGTGCAAGGAAACCTCGATAAAAATAGAATCAAGCAGGATGTAAGCTCCTATGATCTGCAAGAGGGAGCCGAAATCGTCTCCAATCTATTGCTGACGTCTCACATCAGGAGAATTATGGCCGACATCAGAACTGCACTCCACGAGATAGATAGAGAAATATTGAACAGACTGATACGGTCAAACATTAGGCAAAAGCTGGAGAAAGTCTCACAGGTTTGGTCAGCACACTTAAAAAACACAAGAAACTGCTACTACAGAAGGTCCAGTACTAATGCAATGCTTCCGAACCTATTTTCGCTGGCGTTCCCCTTTGCCTCAGTGTAAGGCATTATGTGCCCCGCCTCAGTGGTGACTCATATCTTCATTACAATCAATATTTTTTTTTTTATCTCGATATCGATAAATCTTGGGAAAATAAAACAACTCTGACCTAAACTTATGTGTCGGATCTGCTTAAACAAAACAGCCCATTGGCAAATTGCCTTTTGCTCCTCGAAAGGTATCTCATGATAACGCTTCAGGTACCCATTGAAAAGGCTTCACATACCTCGCTGATAAAGCTTCACGCACTTCCTGATGAAGCTTTGCGTCTCCCCTGATGAGGCTTCACGTGCCCCTTGATGAGGCTTCACGCTCCCCTTCATAAGGCTATACGTACCCCCTGATGAGGCTTTACGTACTCCATAATGCGGCTTCACGTTGTACCCCATGATGAGGCTTCGCGTCAGGCTTCACGTATCCCCTGATGAGGCTCTCGTATTCCCTAATGAGGCCACACGAACTCCCGTGGGCTTAATGGACCCCAATTTGGGAACTACTCCTCTAAAGCATAAATCTAAATTTGTAATTCCTTTTACCTGTGCTCATTATGCATAATTTAGTTTACAGGGCTTTTTGACTAATCATCACCAGCGTAATTGTATAAAAACCCATCCCTTTATTGTAAATTTTCATTTCCATTACAAGTGACCCTCAGTATTAATCCAAACTTTCCATTACACAGCTTACATTACACATAATGAAATACCCGACCAAATGATTCATTAACTTTCAAAGAGGCCTCACAGGTAGGCAGTGCCGTGTGCCAGGGTACACTGCACTTGGCCAGTATTCTGGTGAAGAATGATGGTAACAATAACTTTGGATTCTCTGCTAATCCCCACACTCTGTGACGTCACTTAATACGTTTCCCATGAATTAAATTCTGTAATTGTGAGACCATCAATAGTTAATGCTCTTCAATTAATTTCATTTTGCTCATGTTGGTCTACGCCTGCATTATGATGACTGGATTTTTTTTCTAGGATTTGTGTGTATGTCTTCATTGGACGAAGGGGAGTAAAAGCGATTGCAAGCATTACAGATGGATTACTCTAGCACTGTCAGAGAGATGTTTGACGGGAATGTGTCTGACGAGCGAAAAATATTCATCTGGTCTCTTACAAGTGAGCAAGAGGGAGAGATAACGAATCAGTAGGGTTTTGTAAATGCTGCAATGATTATCCAGTGTTGATGACGAGGAGACCGCGGAATGAAGATGTAATAGGATAGCTTTGGTTTTGAAAGAACCGTAACAGCGCACGAGGCAATCTACCACACTTCTGTATGAGATGTCTGTTAGAGCTGAGTTAAAAGAGGAGGTAAACAGAATGATGATACTATTTGTTAATATGTGTTGAGTCATTATAATGGTAATAAGTACAAATGAGCATAAGATCTTGATATATGAAAAACGTTTTGTTATCATGTGATAATGTTATAATGTCTGAATGGTTGTGTATGGTAATTGCACGAATGATCTGGTTGGAGAGAGTAGAAACTCTGCGCCAGGAGCGCTTCCCAGAATATATAAAGCTGCTCTCCAGGTGTCTGGGTAAATAACGTCTTCCACGGTGCCGACAGTAATACCCTTACTCTTTGCCATGTAGATGCTAGAAATGTACTCAGTGAAAGATTGGAAGAGCTCCTGGGAAAATGCTACCATGTTGGTCATCGTGTTAGAAGGAAAACTAACATTCTAGAATCATGAGTTACATCAAATGGGGATGGCTGATCCTGGTCATTATATAGCATGAGAGGTATTGGTTCATGGTTCTTATACAGCATGAGCGGCATTGGCTTGTGGTCGTTATACAGCATGGGCGGTGTTGGCTCCTGGTTGCTAACAACATGAGGGACAACTTTCCTTCGTCGTCACAAAACTTGAAAGAGGGGTCTCTACTGATCGTCATGTACAAGAGCAGAGATGATTGCCCCGGTGACCATACAGCACAGGGAATGGCTCTATTTGATCGTCTCCCAAAATGAGGAATGAAATTCGCCAGGCATTCGTAGATCGTCAGAAAAGTGACTTACATCGGTCGTGAGCAAAAAGAAAAAAATGAGAAGCGACATTCACTGACTCCCTGATCAGCGTCCAACATGAAAAATGACTTCCAACCTGTAATGCATATTAAGGGACGACTCCTGTCCTTAACACATCATTAGGGATGTTTCTTCTTAGTTATCTTCTACCAAGAGGGATAAATTCCCCTGCCCGACACGAACGCTGACATCCTTCAGCCCTCTCCCTCAGTGTATGAATGATGTCTCCAGGTCGTCTCAAATCACAGAATATTTCTCTCTCTTGTTAAAAAAACATGAGAGATAACCTCATACTTACCTGAGAGCCTGAAAGACGGCAACCCAAAGGTAATGACAGCTTAACCTCACCTTTAATCCAGGGGTCAGGTATTGTTGTTCCAGAGTCTAACAGGAACCAACGCAACATGAGGGACTAGCTCCTCATAATCTCACAGTTTGACTTCTCATGGCCGTCACACAACATGAGGATTGACTTCCTATGGTCGTCACACAACAGGATGGATGTCAGACATGGGAAGCGATTTATAAATACCGGAGAGTAACGTTTCTTTGTCATCAGAAAACGATCAATGACTCTTGCGAGTCGGCAAACAACAAAGCATTATTTTCCCTGGTCCTAAGACGACGAAAAATTAGTTTTCTTGGTCATCAAACCAAGAATGACTTTTCCTAGTACTCCAACGGCGAAGAATTACTTATTCTGGTCATTAAACAACGCAGAGCGACTTTTCATTGTCGTCAAACAAGGAGAAATCAGTTTTCCTGGTCGCTATAAAATGAAGAATGACTTTTCCTGGCCGCTACAGAGTATGTAAAGGATTATTCCTTCCTCTGGTTGCAACATGGCATCAGCAAAACAGTAGTCTATTCATGATCATGCTGCTAAATAGAAACTTCTTAGGAATAACGCGTCTGTATTTGGAGACAAGCAGGTAGAAAGTTAAGTTATCTGACGGTAAGACGTAATTGCACTCTTAGGATCGACGGATCCTACGTCAGGTTTGTCCTGGATAATCAACCGGAATTATTACGTCAGCCATTTCATTCCTTATCTCCAACTGCCAACTATGAAACATCACACATTCTGTGAGAGAATCTGAAATACACAAGCACGAGACGAATAGAAAACCGTATTTGTGCATACGACAAAATGATCTGTTGGAAAAGTTGGAATCTTGGTTTGTGAAAGGTCTGTGAATGGACAGAAAGCATTTAAGTGTTCATCAATGTTTTTTGTCAAGACGTCAAAAGTGAAACATTAAATCGCTCCGACAAAATACTTCGTTACCGAACTCCACGTCTACAAGAGATAAGTAGGATCATCCATCTGAAGGTTTGCCTATCTTTCTGCTCCATCCACTGATTCCTCTTATATCCAGTATTTCCCCTTTTTCTCAGCCAGGTAGTATACTCCATGACTCCTACCATATCATTCTAGTTTTTCTTAAGAAACAAACACAGGTTGCCACTGTCTTCACATTCTTTTCAACCAGCCTTATATCCTTATATCCTACATAAGGCTTGACTAAAATTCTTCTCGGATTGTGCGTCAATAACGGGGCTCATAAGCTTAGGCTCAACAGAGCCTTAGAACGAGCACCCAGAGGATTATAGTAAATCTGTTCTAAACGCTGATTGGATGAAGCTGATGCTTACTTGAAAATGAATTGAGGAGGATAATGTCATTATCCCTGGGGATAGGGGAGAAAGAATAGTTCCCACGCATTCCTCACGTGTCGTAGAAGGCGACTAAAGGGGACGGGAGCGGGAGGCCAGAAACCCTCCCCTCCTTGTATTTTGACTTTCTACAATGGGAAACAGAAGAGGGAGTCACGCGGGGAGTGCTCAACCTCCTCGAAGGCTCAGATTGGGGTGTCTAAACGTGTGTGGATGTAACCAAGATGAGAAAAAAGGAGAAATAGGTACTGTGTTTGAGGAAAGGAACCTGGATGTTTTGGCTCTGAGTGAAACGAAGCTCAAGAGTTAAGGGGAAGAGTGGTTTGGGAATGTCTTAGGAGTAAAGTCAGGGGTTAGTGAGAGGACAAGAGCAAGGGAAGGAGTAGCACTACTCCTGAAACAGGAGTTATGGGAGTATAAGATAGAGTTTAAGGAAGTAAATTCTAGATTTATATGGGTAAAACTGAAAGTTGATGGAGAGAGATTAGTGATCATTGGTGCATATGCACCTGAGCATGAGAAGAAAGATCATGAGAGGCAAGTGTTTTGGGAGCAGCTGAATGAGTGTGTTAGTGGTTTTGATGCACAAGACCGGGTTACAGTGATGGGTGATTTGAATGCAAAGGTGAGTAATGTGGCAGTTGAGGGAATAATTGGTATACATGGGGTGTTCCGTGTTGTAAGTGGAAATAGTGAAGAGCTTGTGGATTTGTGTGCTGAGAAAGGACTGGTGATTGGGAATACCTGGTTTAAAAAGCGAGATATACATAAGTATACGTATGTAAGTAGGAGAGATGGCCAGAGAACGTTAATGGATTACGTGTTAATTGATAAGCGCGCGAAAGAGAGACTTTTGGATGTTAATGTGCTGAGAGGTGCAACTGGGAGGGATGTCTGATCATTATCTTGTGGAGGCGAAGATGAAGATTTGTATGGGTTTTCAGAAAAGAAAAGAGAATGTTGGGGTGAAGAGAGTGGTGAGAGTAAGTGAGCTTGGGAAGGAGACTTATGTGAGGAAGTACCAGGAGAGAATGAGTACAGAATGGAAAAAGGTGAGAACAAAGGAGGTAAGGGGAGTGGGGGAGGAATGGGATGTATTTAGGGAAGCAGTGATGGCTTGGGCAAAAGATGCTTGTGGCATGAGAAGCGTGGGAGGTGGGTTGATTAGAAAGGGTAGCGATTGGTGGAATGAAAAAGTAGGATTATTGGTGAAAGAGAAGAGAGAGGCATTTGGACGATTTTTGCAGGGAAAAAATGCAAATGAGTGGGAGATGTATAAAAGAAAGAGGCAGGAGGTCAAGAGAAAGGTGCAAGAGGTGAAAAAGAGGGCAAATGAGAGCTGGGGTGAGAGAGTATCATTACATTTAGGGAGAATGATAAGATGTTTTGGAAGGAGGTAAATAAAGTGCGTAAGACAAGGGAGCAAATGTGAACTTCAGTGAAAGGGGCTAATGGGGAGGTGATAACAAGTAGTGGTGATATGAGAAGGAGATTGAGTGAGTATTTTGAAGGTTTATTGAATGTGTTTGATAATAGAGTGCCAGATACAGGGTGTTTTGGTCGAGGTGGTGTGCAAAGTGAGAGTGTTAGGGAAAATGATTTGGGAAACAGAGAAGAGGTAGTTAAAGCTTTGCGGAAGATGAAAGCCGGCATGGCAGCAGGTTAAGATGGTATGTATTGTTGACTGGTTGGAAAGGTTATTTAATGTATGTATGATTTATAGTGAGGTGCCTGAGGATTGGCGGAATGCGTGCATAGTGCCATTGTACAAAGGCAAAGGGGATAAGAGTGAGTGCTCAAATTACAGATGTATAAGTTTGTTGAGTATTCCTGGTAAATTATATGGGAGGGTATTGATTGAGAGGATGAAGGCATGTACAGAGCATCAGATTGAGGAAGCGCAGTGTGGTTTCAGAAGTGGTAGAGGATGTGTGGATCAGGTGTTTGCTTTGAAGAATGTATGTGAGAAATACTTAGAAAAGCAAATGGATTTCTATGTAGCATTTATGGATCTGGAGAAGGCATATGAAAGAGTTGATAGAGATGCTCTGTTGAAACTATTATGTATATATGGTGTGGGAGGCAAGTTGTTAGAAGCAGTGAAAAGTTTTTATCGAAGGTGTAAGGCGTATGTAAGTGTAGGAAGAGAGGAAAGTGATTGGTTCTCAGTGAATGTAGGTTTGCGGCAGGGGTGTGTGATGTCTCCATGGTTATTTAATTTGTTTATGGATGGGGTTGTTAGGCAGGTGAATGCAAGAGTTTTGGAAAGAGAGGTAAGTATGCAATCTGTTGTGGATGAGAGAGCTTGGGAAGTGAGTCAGTTGTTGTTCGCTGATGATACAGCGCTAGTGGCTGATTCATGTGAGAAACTGCAGATGCTGGTGACTGAGTTTGGTAAAGTTTGTGAAAGAAGAAAGTTAAGAGTAAATGTGAATAAGAGCAAGGTTATTAGGTACAGTAGGGTTGAGGGTCAAGTCAAATGGGAGGTAGTTTAATGGAGAAAAACTGGAGGAAGTAAAGTGTTTTAGATATCTGGGAGTGGATCTGGCAGCGGATGGAACCATGGAAGCGGAAGTGAATCATAGGGTGGGGAGGGGGCGAAAATCCTGGGAGCCTTGAAGAATGTTTGGAAGTCGAGAACATTACCTCGGAAAGCAAAAATGGGTATGTTTGAAGAAATAGTGGTTCCAACAATGTTTTATGGTTGCGAGGCGTGGGCTATGGATAGAGTTGTTCGCAGGAGGGTGATGTGCTGGAAATGAGATGAGGTGGTTTGATCGAGTAAGTAATGTAAGGGTAAGAGAGATGTGTGGAAATAAAAAGAGTATGGTTGAGAGAGCAGAATAAGGTGTTTTGAAATGGCTTGGTCACATGGAGAGAATGAGTGAGGAAAGATTGACCAAGAGGATATATGTGTCAGAGGTGGGGGGAACGAGGGGAAGTGGGAGACCAAATTGGAGGTGGAAAGATGGAGTGAAAAAGATTTTGAGTGATCGGGTCCTGAACATGCAGGAGGGTGAAAGACGTGCAAGGAATAGAGTGAATTGGAACAATGTGGTATACCGGGATCGACGTGCTGTCAATGGATTGAACCAGAGCATCTGAAGCGTCTGGGGTAAATCATGGAAAGTTCTGTGGGGCCTGGATGTGGAAAGGGAGCTGTGGTATCGGCGCATTATTACATGACAGCTGGAAACTGAGAGTGAACGAATGGGGCCTTTGTTGTCTTTTACTAGCGTTACCTTGCACACATGAGGGGAGAGGGTGTTGTTATTCCATATGTGGCGAGGTGGCGATGGGAACAAATAAAGGCAGACAGTATGAATTATGTACATGTGTATATATGTATATGTTTGTGTGTGTATATACATGTGTACATTGAAATTTATTGTTATGTATATTTGCGTGTGTGGACGTGTATGCATATACATGTGTATGTGGGTGGGTTGGGGCATTTCTTTCGTCAGTTTCCTTGCTCTACCTCGCTAACGCGGGAGACAGCGACAAAGCAAATAAATAAAATAATGTCATTTACTAGTCCTTATGGTTGCGGTATCATCACATCTCATATTCAATGAATATGTTACACATACGGAGATGGTAGTGCATATATTCTTTGCTTATGCTATAATGTCATCTTCAACGTTGAATGCTACACGAGATTTTAACCTTCCAGATCCATACTGTGTTTAAGAATTCGTTACAGTCCAAGCGACTGTCGTTTGGGAAATTATTGTTATCATTTTTCCTTTGTAAAGTGTCCACGGCACCATTTACCTCCAGACCTGCGTTACATTCATCAATATCTTACTGTATTACACTTGAGACATTGCACAATCTACCAAGACTACAAGACCTCGTACCTTTTGCAACTTTCCGTCATTTAACTTTCTCACCAAATATTTACTGCTCTTGTCAGTTCCATGCTACGAAAGTCATTCATATCGTACTAACTCTTTTCATTTCTTATTCATAAGTTAACATTGTTCTTTTCACATCATTTTTTTATGTTCGTTTACGTGGATTAAGGAAGATATTTACGAACACACCTACATGCTGTGTGTCACACAAAACATGTAACTGATACTCCTGCCGAACACGACTTAGAACTTGTGCTCATGTGGTTATGATGACACCATCCATCGGCTGTACAATCATTCATCATTGTGGCAGAAACTGGGAATTTTTTCATGTTCTTGTAATTAGTTAACAAGACTGTCGATTTTCAGCTGAAACTGAAGGCAGCAAATGATTTTCTCACAGGGGATCTCGTATAACAAACACAGCTAGGAACCACAAGCCTTGGTTCAGTAAAGGGAACTCCATATCCAAATGGGATTGCAGAGGTTTGTGTAGTGTCGACGATTATATCTCCTCTTTATCTATTGTCTCACCTCTGTTCTTTGATATCCTCGTTTATCATATAGTCAAACTTGAGCAATTGGTATGTCATATATTATTGTTATATTATACTTCCTTTTTGCAATATGTGTTGTGTGTGTGTGTGTGTGTGTGTGTGTGTGTGTGTGTGTGTGTGTGTGTGTGTGTGTGTGTGTGTGTATGTGTGTGTGTGTATAATACTGAAAGGAAGTTGTGTGCTCACGGCGCCTCATCCCTTAAATTGTGACTACCATTAGATAATCATTTAACAGGAGTATACTGCCGACAGCTGCAGCTTCCTTGTTTGGGCTGCTCCAACTCACTACCATTCGTGCACCAAATCCTTACTTCTTAACGTCCTTTCTGACAAGAATTATGCCTGAAATCTGTATCCCAAGAAAAACAGAAATATATTCTGCATTGACTTCGTCCAACTGATGTTAAAAACTTGTTGGTTGTAATCAAGTCACCGCTTTTCCTTCTCTTTCATATAATGGACAAGTTTGTACCCCTCAGCTTTCATAGTAGCTCAGCTCTCTTGTTCAAGACATCAACGTAAATCATATTTACCTTCTCAGCTGATCTTTATTCTTTTTCAGATGCAGTGGCCAGAGAAGAGTCATAATCTTGGGTTTCTTTATCGTTATGTTATTAGTTACAAACCAAACTTTTTCCTTATTGATACCCGTAAACACAATCATACGACTTGGTTAAGCCCTGCTGTACCCAACTTATGATTCCAGCTCACTTATAGAACGCTAAATGAACCTGTTTCCTTTGTTCCCTTCCACTAAGTCGATATATCCAGTGTTTGAGTCTGCCTCTCAATCCTGGCCGTCGTTTTAGATTCTTAATCAGCCTCTGAATTCGTATAGCGTCAAAAGCTTTCTGGAAATCCGTGAATACATAGTGAACCCGTTCATTTCTTTCATCTAAAATGAACCTTAATCTTTCATGCAATTCCGGAAGATCTATAATTCATGATCTCCGTTCCCTGAACACGTGATGAGTATCCCTTTGATAGTTCCTCCTTTCGCAGGATGTTTCCCATTTCCTTTCTGATTATCTTTTCCCATGTTTTATCGAATAATTGTCAAGGAGGTTCGACTGTATGTCAGCGCGGTTTCGTGAACATATTTCTTCAATACAGGCAAGGAATAGAGTGCATTGGAGCGATATGGTATAACGGGGTCGAGGTGCTACCAATAGACTGAACCAGGGCATAAGAGGCGTCTGGGGTAAACTATGGAAAGTTTTGTGTGGTCTGTATGTGGAAAGGGACCTGCGGTATCGGTGCATTATACATGACAGCAAGAGACTGAGTGTGAACGGATGTTGCCGTTGTTGTCTTTTCCTAGCGCTACCTTGTACACATGCGGGGGGAGGTGGGGTGTCATTTCATGAGTGGCAGAGTGGCGACGGAAATCAATAAGTCAAGTATGAATTATGTACGTGTGTATGTATGTATATGTCTATGTATGTATATATATGTGTACGTTGAAATATATTTGTACGTATATGTGCGCGTGTGGCCGTGTATGTATATACATGTGTATGTGGGTAGGTTGGGCCATTCTTTCGTCTGTTTCCTTGCACTACTTCTTTAACGCAGGAGACAGCGACAAAGTGTAATAATAATATAAAAGATAATATATATATATATATATATATATATATATATATATATATATATATATATATATATATATATATACATATGCATATTTTTTTTTTTTTTTATACTATTTGCCATTTCCCGCGGTAGCGAGGTAGCGTTGAGAACAGAGAACTGGGCCTTAGAGGGAATATCCTCACCTGACCCCCTTCTCTGTTCCTTCGTTTGGAAAATTAAAAAGAAACAAGAGAGGGGAGAATTTCCAGCCACCCGCTCCCTCCCCTTTTAGTCACCTTCTACGACACGCAGGGAATACGCGGGAAGTATTCTTTCTCTCCTATCCCCAGGGATAATATATATATATATATATATATATATATATATATATATATATATATATATATATATATATATATATATATATATATATATATATATATATATATATATATATATTATCCCTGGGGATAGGGGAGAAAGAATACTTCCCACGTTTTCCCTGCGTGTCGTAGAAGGCGACTAAAAGGGAAGGGAGCGGGGGGCTGGAAATCCTACCCTTTCGTTTTTTTTTTTCTTTCTTTTTTAATTTTCCAAATGAAGGAACAGAGAAGGGGGCCAGGTGAGGATATTCCCTCAAAGGCCCAGTCCTCTGTTCTTAACGCTACCTCGCTATCGCGGGAAATGGCGAATAGTATGAAAAAAAAAATATATATATATTAATATATATATATATATATATATATATATATATATATATATATATATATATATATATATATATATATATATGTATATATATATATATATATATATATATATATATATTCCCTGGGGATAGGAGAGAAAGAATACTTCCCACGTATTGTATGAATTGTGTGCATGGGTATATATGTATGTGTCTGTGTGTGTTCATATATGTGTACATTAAGATGTATAGGTATATATATTTGCGTGTGTGGACGTGTATGTATATACATGTGTATGGGGGTGGGTTGGGCCATTTCTTTCGTCTGTTTCCTTGCGCTGCCTCGCAAACGCGGGAGGCAGCGACAAAGCAAAATAAAAAAAAAAATATATATATATATATATATATATATATATATATATATATATATATATATATATATATATATGTATATATATATATATATATATATATATATATATATATATATATATATATATATATATATATATATATATATATATATATATATATATATATATATATATATATATATATATGTGGTTTCAGAAGTGGTAGAGGATGTGTGGATCAGGTGTTTGCTTTGAAGAATGTATGTGAGAAATACTTAGAAAAGCAAATGGATTTGTATGTAGCATTTATGGATCTGGAGAAGGCATATGATAGAGTTGATAGAGATGCTCTGTGGAAGGCATTAAGAATATATGGTGTGGGAGGCAAGTTGTTAGAAGCAGTGAAAAGTTTTTATCGAGGATGTAAGGCATGTGTACGTGTAGGAAGAGAGGAAAGTGATTGGTTCTCAGTGAATGTAGGTTTGCGGCAGGGGTGTGTGATGTCTCCATGGTTGTTTAATTTGTTTATGGATGGGGTTGTTAGGGAGGTAAATGCAAGAGTTTTGGAAAGAGGGGCAAGTATGAAGTCTGCTGGGGATGAGAGAGCTTGGGAAGTGAGTCAGTTGTTGTTCGCTGATGATACAGCGCTGGTGGCTGATTCATGTGAGAAACTGCAGAAGCTGGTGACTGAGTTTGGTAAAGTGTGTGGAAGAAGAAAGTTAAGAGTAAATGTGAATAAGAGCAAGGTTATTAGGTACAGTAGGGTTGAGTGTCAAGTCAATTGGGAGGTGAGTTTGAATGGAGAAAAACTGGAGGAAGTGAAGTGTTTTAGATATCTGGGAGTGGATCTGGCAGCGGATGGAACCATGGAAGCGGAAGTGGATCATAGGGTGGGGGAGGGGGCGAAAATTCTGGGGGCCTTGAAGAATGTGTGGAAGTCGAGAACATTATCTCGGAAAGCAAAAATGGGTATGTTTGAAGGAATAGTGGTTCCAACAATGTTGTATGGTTGCGAGGCGTGGGCTATGGATAGAGTTGTGCGCAGGAGAATGGATGTGCTGGAAATGAGATGTTTGAGGACAATGTGTGGTGTGAGGTGGTTTGATCGAGTGAGTAACGTAAGGGTAAGAGAGATGTGTGGAAATAAAAAGAGCGAGGTTGAAAGAGCAGAAGAGGGTGTTTTGAAGTGGTTTGGGCACATGGAGAGAATGAGTGAGGAAAGATTGACCAAGAGGATATATGTGTCGGAGGTGGAGGGAACGAGGAGAAGAGGGAGACCAAATTGGAGGTGGAAAGATGGAGTGAAAAAGATTTTGTGTGATCGGGGCCTGAACATGCAGGAGGGTGAAAGGAGGGCAAGAAATAGAGTGAATTGGAGCGATGTGGTATACCGGGGTTGACGTGCTGTCAGTGGATTGAATCAAGGCATGTGAAGCGTCTGGGGTAAACCATGGAAAGCTGTGTAGGTATGTATATTTGCGTGTGTGGACGTATGTATATACATGTGTATGGGGGGGGGGGGGTTGGGCCATTTCTTTCGTCTGTTTCCTTGCGCTACCTCGCAAACGCGGGAGACAACGACAAAGTATAATAATATATAAAAATAATATATATATATTTGTTTGTGTGTATGGGAAGGAAGCTTTACACTCATAGGGATCCATATCTTCCTTCCTTGCTATACTATTATAACAGGTTTTTGAATTTTCCAGTGGTACTTGCTCTTGCTACCTCCTCATTTAGCGTATTCCATGTGTTTGAAAGTCTTTTTGCTTCATCGTGTCCCTCTTTCCACTTTTTCTGCCTGATTTCCAATTATATCCCATTATTTTGGATTCTCTTCTGTCTCCAAAGAACTGTTATGTATTAATGTTCTTCATGATCCAGTTATCCTTCATGTCTCCCCTTCTTTCCTATCTGTATAACTCATTCCATTGAAATTTGGTATAGTTCCTGTGTGACTTTTCCACTGAGATCAGTATTCTAATGAATTTTGAAATCAAGCAAAATAAGCTTGTCTTCCTCCCTACCCTTCTAACATAATGCTCTGATGACAAGTTAAGCTAGATATCAGTTTTCACAAGATGATTCTTGTAATTTGTTTGACTTAGGATGTTACTAATTTTTTTGAATGTTTAACTTCTTTCCAGTTTTTGTTTTCTGGTTAAAT
>NC_092237.1:29790496-29832275 GCF_036320965.1 Panulirus ornatus | reverse complement strand
ATGGAGTGAAAAAGATTTTGTGTGATCGGGGCCTGAACATGCAGGAGGGTGAAAGGAGGGCAAGGAATAGAGTGAATTGGAGCGATGTGGTATACCGGGGTTGACGTGCTGTCAGTGGATTGAATCAAGGCATGTGAAGCGTCTGGGGTAAACCATGGAAAGCTGTGTAGGTATGTATATTTGCGTGTGTGGACGTATGTATATACATGTGTATGGGGGGGGGGGGTTGGGCCATTTCTTTCGTCTGTTTCCTTGCGATACCTCGCAAACACGGGAGACAGCGACAAAGTATAAAAAAAAGAATATATATACATATGAAAAATGTAAGAAATAATTAGAAAACTGAAACTTCTTGCTTGAAATGAAATGAAAAATGAATGTCACATAATGGTTCAACCTATGGCTATGGAAAAGGGAAATGTATAATTTATTTACACAAACGTCAATAGTAGTTTTCATCAATTTAACCACTGTATCATACTGCTTGGTCCACTTCTCTTATCATGAAACAGGAATATTGGCTTATGATGTTTCTCAATTGTCTTCATTACACAAAGTACAACCATATCTTGGATACATGAGGGTAGGAAGTTAGTCATTCGCCATAATAAAGCCTTGACAGACCAAAAGTTTTTCTGGACCTCAACTTTTCCAGTACATTCATGAATAACACCTTTTTGCTTTCCATCTCTATCACTTTGAAAAAAAAAAACTCCATTTTTTCATATTTCAAAGAAAGAATAAGCTTCAATGTCTAAGCAATATTTTTTTTCAATTTCACTATTTTCTTGTCAGGGCACCATGTATGAAAAACTATCACTCCAGTAACACAACTATAAACATTTACTTCCCCTTTAAAAAATGTTTGGGGAAGTATATATATATGTACATATACATATATACATATATATATATACATTTTTTTTTATTTTTTATTATACTTTGTCGCTGTCTCCCGCGTTTGCGAGGTAGCGCAAGGAAACAGACGAAAGAAATGGCCCAACCCACCCCCATACACATGTATATACATACGTCCACACACGCAAATATACATACCTGCACAGCTTTCCATGGTTTACCCCAGACGCTTCACATGCCTTGATTCAATCGACTGACAGCACGTCAACCCCGGTATACCACATCGATCCAATTCACTCTATTCCTTGCCCTCCTTTCACCCTCCTGCATGTTCAGGCCCCGATCACACAAAATCTTTTTCACTCCATCTTTCCACCTCCCATTTGGTCTCCCTCTTCTCCTCGTTCCCTCCACCTCCGACACATATATCCTCTTGGTCAATCTTTCCTCACTCATCCTCTCCATGTGCCCAAACCACTTCAAAACACCCTCTTCTGCTCTCTCAACCACGCTCTTTTTATTTCCACACATCTCTCTTACCATTACGTTACTCACTCGATCAAACCACCTCACACCACACATTGTCCTCAAACATCTCATTTCCAGCACATCCATCCTCCTGCGCACAACTCTATCCATAGCCCACGCCTCGCAACCATACAGCATTGTTGGAACCACTATTCCTTCAAACATACCCATTTTTGCTTTCCGGGATAATGTTCTCGACTTCAACACATTCTTCAAGGCCCCCAGAATTTTCGCCCCCTCCCCCACCCTATGATCCACTTCCGCTTCCATGGTTCCATCCGCTGCCAGATCCACTCCCAGATATCTAAAACACTTCACTTCCTCCAGTTTTTCTCCATTCAAACTCACCTCCCAATTGACTTGACCCTCAACCCTACTGTACCTAATAACCTTGCTCTTATTCACATTTACTCTTAACTTTCTTTTTCCACACACTTTACCAAACTCAGTCACCAGCTTCTGCAGTTTCTCACATGAATCAGCCACCAGCGCTGTATCATCAGCGAACAACAACTGACTCACTTCCCAAGCTCTCTCATCCCCAACAGACTTCATACTTGCCCCTCTTTCCAAAACTCTTGCATTTACCTCCCTAACAACCCCATCCATAAACAAATTAAACAACCATGGAGACATCACACACCCCTGCCGCAAACCTACATTCACTGAGAACCAATCACTTTCCTCTCTTCCTACACGTACACATGCCTTACATCCTCGATAAAAACTTTTCACTGCTTCTAACAACTTTCCTCCCACACCATATATTCTTAATACCTTTCACAGAGCATCTCTATCAACTCTATCATATGCCTTCTCCAGATCCATAAATGCTACATACAAATCCATTTGCTTTTCTAAGTATTTCTCACATACATTCTTCAAAGCAAACACCTGATCCACACATCCTCTACCACTTCTGAAACCACACTGTTCTTCCCCAATCTGATGCTCTGTACATTCCTTCACCCTCTCAATCAATACCCTCCCATATAATTTACCAGGAATACTCAACAAACTTATATCTCTGTAATTTGAGCACTCACTCTTATCCCCTTTCCCTTTGTACAATGGCACTATGCACGCATTCCGCCAATCCTCAGGCACCTCACCATGAGTCATAAATACATTAAATAACCTTACCAACCAGTCAACAATACAGTCACCCCCTTTTTTAATAAATTCCACTGCAATACCATCCAAACCTGCTGCCTTGCCGGCTTTCATCTTACGCAAAGCTTTTACTACCTCTTCTCTGTTTACCAAATCATTTTCCCTAACCCTCTCACTTTGAACACCACCTCGACCAAAACACCCTATATCTGCCAATCTATATATATGTATATATATATATATATATGTATATATGTATATATATATATATGTATATATATATATATATATATATATATATATATATATGTATATATATATATATATATATGTATATATATATATGTATATATATATATATATATATATATATATATATATATATATATATATATATATATATATATATATATATATATATATATATATATATATATATATATATATATATATATTACTTATATATTATTCTTCATTATCATTTTGCTTTGTCGCAGTCTCCCGCGCTAGCGAGGTAGCGCAAAGAAACTACTCTTTTTATTTCCACACATCTCTCTTACCCTTACATTACTTTCCCGATCAAACCACCTCACACCACATATTGTCTGAAACATATCATTTCCAGCTTATCCACCCTCCTGCGCACAACTCTATCCATAGCCCACGCCTCGCAACCATACAACATTGTTGGAACCACTATTCCTTCAAACATACCCATTTTTCATTTCCGAGATTATGTTCTCGACTTTCAAACATTCTTCAAGGCTCCCAGAAGTTTCGCCCCCTCCCCCACCGTATGATTCACTTCCGCTTCCATGGTTCATTCCGCTGCCAGATCTATTCCGAGATATCTAAAACACTTTACTTCCTCCAGTTTTTCTCTATTCAAACTTACCTCCCAATTGACTTGACCCTCAACCCTACTGTACCTAATAAACCTTGCTCTTATTCACATTTACTCTTAACTTTCTTCTTTTACACACTCTACCAAACTCAGTCACCAGCTTCTGCAGTTTATCACATGAATTAGCCACCACCGCAGTATCATCAGCGAACAACAACTGACTCACTTCCCAAGCTCTCTCATCCACAACAGACTGCATAGTTGCCCCTCTTTCCAAAACTCTTGGATTCACCTCCCTAACAAACCCATCCGTAAACAAATTAAACAACCATGGAGAAATCACATACCCCTGCCGCAAACCTACATTCACTGAGAAGCAATCACTTTCCTCTCTTCCTACACGTACACATGGCCTACATCCTCGATAAAAACTTATCACTGCTTCTAACAACTTACCTCCCACACCATATAATCTTAAAACCTTCCACAGAGCATCTCTATCAACTCTATCATATGCCTTCTCCAGATCCATAAATGCTACATACAAATCTATTTCCTTTTCTAAGTATTTCCCACATACATTCTTCAAAGCAAACACGTGATCCACACATCCTCTAACAATTTTGAAACCAAACTGCTCTTCCCCAATCTGATGCTCTGTACATGCCTTCACCCTCTCAATCAATACCCTCACATATAACTCACCAGGAATACTCAACAAACTTATACCTCTGTAATTTGAGCATTCACTCTTATTCCCTTTGCCTTTGTGCAATGGCACTATGTAAGCATTCCGCCAATCCTCAGGCACCTCACCATGAATCATACTTACACTAAACAACCTTACCAACCAGTCAACAGTACAGTCACCTCTTTTTTTAATTAATTCCACTGCAATACCATCCAAACATGCTGCCTTGCCGGCTTTCAATCTTCCGCAAAGCTTTTACTACCTCTTCTTTGTTTACCAAATCATTTTCCCTAACCCTCTCACTTTGCACACCAACTCGACCAAAACACCCTATATCTCCCACTCTATCATCAAACACATTCAACAAACCTTCAAAATACCCACTCCATCTCCTTCTCACATCACCAATACTTCTTCCCATTAACCTGCTTCACTGAAGTTCCCTTTTGCTCCCTTGTCTTACGCACTTTATTTACCTCCTTTCAAAACATCTGTTAAACCTCCCTAAAATTTCATGATACTCTCTCACCCCAACTCTCATTTGCCCTCTTTTCCACCTCTTGCACCTTTCTCTTGACCCCCTTCCTCTTTTATACATCTCCCACTCATTAGCATTTTTTTCCTGCAAAAATCGTCCAAATGCCTCTCTCTTCTCTTTCATTAATAATCTTACTTCTTCATCCCACCACTCACTACCCTTTCTAATCAACTCACCTCCCACGCTTCTCATGCTACAAGCATATTTTGCGGAAGGCATCACTGCCTCCGTAAATACATCCCATTCCCTCCCCACTCCCCTTACTTCCTTTGTTCTCACCTTTTTCCATTCTGTATTTCCTCACACAAGTCTCCTTCCCAAGCTCACTTACTCTCACCACTCTCTTTATCCCAACATTCTCTCTTCTTTTCTGAAAACCCCTACAAATCTTCACCTTCGACTCCACAAGATAATGAGCAGACATCCCTCCAGTTGCGGCTATCAGCACATTAAGATCCAAAAGTCTCTCTTTCGCGCGCCTATCAATTAACACGTAATCCAATAACGCTCTCTGGCCATCCCTCCTACATACACCGTATACTTATATATATCTCGCCTTTAAACAAGGTATTCTTAATCACAAGTCCTTTTTCAGTACATAAATCGACAAGCTCTTCACCATTTCCTTTTACAACACTGAACACCCCATGTATACCAATTATTCCCTCAACTGCCACATTATTCACCTGTGCATTCAAATCACCCATCACTATGGGTCTTGTACATCAGAACCACTAGCACACTCATTCAGCTTCTCCCAAAACATTTGCCTCTCATGATCTTTCTTCTCATGCCCAGGTGCATATGCACCAATAATCACCAATCTCTCTCCATCACCTTTCAGTTTTACCCATACCAATGTAGAATTTACTTTCTTATACTCAATCCCATGCTCCCACGACTCCTGTTTCAGGAGTAGTGCTACTCCTTCCCTTGCTCTTGTCCTCTCACTAACCCCTGACTTTACTCCCAAGACATTCCCAAACCACTCTTCCCCTTTACCTTTGATCTTCGTTTCACTCAGAGCCAAAACATCCAGGCTCCTTTCCTCAAACATACTACCTATCTCTCCTTTTTTCTCATCTTGGTTACATCCACACACATTTAGACACCCCAATCTGAGCCTCCGAGGAGAATGAGCACTGCCCGCGTGACTCATTCTTCTGTTTCCCCTTTTAGAAAGTTAAAATACAAGAAGGGGAGGGTTTCTGGCCCCCCTCTCCCGTCCCCTTTAGTCGCGTTCTACGACACGTGAGGATTGCATGGGATGTATTCTTTCTTCCCTATCCCCAGGGATATATATATATATATATATATATATATATATATATATATATATATATATATATATATAAATAAATAATCTTTCCCACAAAACTTTCCTTGGTTTACCCCAGACGCTTCACATGCCATGGTTGAATCCATTGATAGCACGTCGACCCCGGTATACCACATCGTTACAATTTATTATATTCCTTGCACGCCTTTCACCCTCCTGTGTGTTAAGTCCCCGATCACTCATAATCTTTTTCCTTCCATCTTTCCACCTCTAACTTGGTCTCCCACTTCTCCTTGTTCCCTCCATCTCTGACAATCATATCCCCGTGGTCAATCTTTCCTCACTGACTCTCTCCATCTGACTAAACCATTTCAAAACACCCTCTTCTGCTCTCTCATCCATGATCTTTCTATTACCACACATCTCTCTTACTCTACTATCATTTGCTCGATCAAACCACCTCACACCACATATTGTCCTCATACATCTCATTTCCAGCACATCTACCCTCCTCCACACAACTGTATCCATAGCCCACGCCTTGCAAATATATAACATTGTTGGAACCACTATTCTTTCAAACTTACCCATTTTTCCTTTCCCAGATAATGTTCCTGACTTCCACACATTCTTCAACGCTTCCAGAACTTTCGCCCCCTCCCCCACCCTATGATTCACTTCCGATTCCAAGGTTCCATCCTCTGCCAGATCCACTCCCGGATATCTAAAACACTTCAATTCCTCTAGTTTTTCTCTATTCAAACTTACCTCCCAATTGCCTTGTCCCTCAACACTCTTATTCACATTTACTCTAACTTTCTTCTTTCACACACTTTACCAAACTCAGTCACCAGGTTTTGCAGTTTCTCACGCGATTCAGCCACCAGCCCTGTATCATCAGCGAAAAACAACTGACTCACTTCCCAAGCTCTCTTATCCACAATAAACTGCATATTTGCCCTTCTTTCCAAAACTTTTGCATTCACCTCACTAACAACCCCATCCATAAACAATATAAATAACCATGGAGACATCACACCCCTGCTGCAAACCTACATTCACTGAGGACCAATCACTTTCTTCCTACACGTACACATGCTTTACAACCATGATAAAAATCTTCTCACTGCTTCTAACACATTGCTTCCCACACCCTATATTCTTAATACCTTCCGCAGAGCATCTCTATCAGCTCTATCAAATGCCTTCTCAGATCCGTAAATGCTACATACAAATCCATTTGCTTTTCTACGTATTTCTCATATACTTTATTGAAAGCAAACACCTGATCCACACATCCTCTACCACTTCTGAAACCACACTGTTCTTCCCAATCTAATGGTCTGTACATGCCTTCACCCTCTCAATCAATACCCTCCTATATAATTTCCCAGGAATACTCAACAAACTTATACCTTTGTAATTTGAACACTCACTTTTATCCCCCTTGCCTTTGCACAATGGCACTATGCAAGCATTCCGCCAATCCTAATTCACCTCACCATGAGTCATACATACATTAAATAACCTTAACAACCAGTCAACAATACAGTCACCCCCCTTTTCTTTTTAATAAATCCTACTGCAATACCATCCAAACCCGCTAATTGCCGGCTTTCATCTTCTTCAAAGCTTTTACTACCTCTTCTCCGTTTATCAAATCATTTTCCATAACCCTCTCACTTTTCACACCACCTCGACCAAAACACCCTATATCTGCCACTCTATCAACAAACACATTCAAGAAACCTTCAAAATACTTACTCCATCTCCTTCTCACATCACCAATACTTGTTATCACCTCCCCATTAGCCCCCTTCACTAAAGTTACCATTTGTTCCTTTGTCCTACGCACTTTATTTACCTCCTTCCAAATTATCTTTTGTCTCCTCAAAATTTAATGATACTCTCTCGCCCCAACTCTCATTTGCCCTCTTTTTCACCTCTTGCACCTTTCTCTTGACCTCCTGCCTCTTTCTTTCATACATATCCCACTCATTTGCACTATTTTCCTGCAGAAATCGTCCAAATTCCTCTCTTCTCTTTCACTAATAATCTTACTCCTTAATCCCACCACTCAATACCCTTTCTAATCTGCCCACCTCCCGCGCTTTTCATACCACAAGCATCCTTTGCGCAAGCCTTCAATGCTTCCCTAAATACATCCTATTCCTCCCCCTCTCCTCTTCCGTCCTTTGTTCTTACCTTTTTGCATTTTGTACTCAGTCTCACCTGGCACTTCCTCACACAAGTCTCCTTCCCAAGGTCACTTACTCTCACCACTCTTTTCACCCCAACATTCTCTCCTCTTTTGTGAAAACCTCTACAAATCTTCACCTTCGCCTCCACTAGATAATGATCAGACATCCCTCCAGTTGTAGCTCTGAGCACATTAACATCGAAAAATCTCCCTTTCGCGCGCCTATCAATTAACACGTAATACAATAACTCCCTCTGGCCATGTCTCCTACATCTATCTTTTTAAAGCAGGTATTCCCAATCACCAGTCCTTTTTCAGCAAATAAATCTACAAGTTCTTCGGCATTTCCATTTACAACACTGAACACCCCATTTACAACAATTATTTCCTCAACTGCCACATCACTCACCTTTGCATTCAAATCACTCATCTCATGATCTTTCTTCTCATGCCCAGGAGCATATGCACCAATAATCACCCATGTCTCTCCATCCACTTTCAGTTTTACCAATATCAATCCAGAGTTTACTTTCTTACACTGTATCACATATTCCCAGAACTCTTGTTTCAGGAGTATTGCTACTCCTTACCTTGCTCTTGTCCTCGCACTAACTCCTGACTTTACTCCCAAGACATTCCCAAACCACTCTTCCCCTTTACCCTTTAGCTTCGTTTCACTGAGAGGCAAAACATCCAGGTTCCAATCCTCAAACCTACATATCTCTCCTTTTTTCTGAAATTGGTTACATCCACACACATTTGACACCCCAGTCTGAGCCTCCGAGGAGGATTAGCACTCCTCGTTTGACTCCTTCTTCTGTTTCCCCTTTTAGAAAGTTAAAATACAAGGAGGGGAGGGTTTCCAGCCCCCCGCTCCCGCCCCCTTTAGTCGCCTTCTACAACACGAGGAATGCGTGGGAATTATTCTTTCCTCCCTATCCCCATGTATATATATATATATATATATATATATATATATATATATATATATATATATATATATATATATATATATATATATATATAAATATATATATATATATATATATATATATATATATATATATATATATATATATATTTATATATATATATATATATGTATATATATATATATATATATATATATATATATATATATATATATATATATATATATATATATATATATATATATATATATATATATATATATATATATATATATATATATATATACATATATATATATATATATATATATATATATATATATATATATATATATATATATATATATATATATATATATATATATATATATATATATATATATATATATATATATATATATATTTATATATATATATATTTTTTTTTTTTCGCTGTCTCCCGCGTTTGCGAAGTAGCGCAAGGAAACAGACGAAAGAAATGGCCCAACCCACTCCCATACACATGTATATACATACGTCCACACACGCAAATATACATACCTACACAGCTTTCCATGGTTTACCCCAGACGCTTCACATGCCTTGATTCAATCCACTGACAGCACGTCAACCCCGGTATACCACATCGCTCCAATTCACTCTATTCCTTGCCCTCCTTTCACCCACCTGCATGTTCAGGCCCCGATCACACAAAATCTTTTTCACTCCATCTTTCCACCTCCCATTTGGTCTCCCTCTTCTCCTCGTTCCCTCCACCTCCGACACATATATCCTCTTCGTCAATCTTTCCTCACTCATCCTCTCCATGTGCCCGAACCATTTCAAAACACCCTCTTCTGCTCTCTCAACCACGCTCTTTTTATTTCCACACATCTCTCTTACCCTTACGTTACTCACTCGATCAAACCACCTCACACCACACATTGTCCTCAAACATCTCATTTCCAGCACATCCATCCTCCTGCGCACAACTCTATCCATAGCCCACGCCTCGCAACCATACAACATTGTTGGAACCACTATTCCTTCAAACATACCCATTTTTGCTTTCCGAGATAATGTTCTCGACTTCCACACATTCTTCAAGGCTCCCAGAATTTTCGCCCCCTCCCCTACCCTATGATCCACTTCCGCTTCCATGGTTCCATCCGCTGCCAGATCCACTCCCAGATATCTAAAACACTTCACTTCCTCCAGTTTTTCTCCATTCAAACTCACCTCCCAATTGACTTGACCCTCAACCCTACTGTATCTAATAACCTTGCTCTTATTCACATTTACTCTTAACTTTCTTCTTTCACACACTTTACCAAACTCAGTCACCAGCTTCTGCAGTTTCTCACATGAATCAGCCACCAGCGCTGTATCATCAGCGAACAACAACTGACTCACTTCCCAAGCTCTCTCATCCCCAACAGACTTCATACTTGCCCCTCTTTCCAAAACTCTTGCATTCACCTCCCTAACAACCACATCCATAAACAAATTAAACAACCATGGAGACATCACAACCCCTGCCGCAAACCTACATTCACTGAGAACCAATCACTTTCCTCTCTTCCTACACGTACACATGCCTTACATCCTCGATAAAAACTTTTCACTGCTTCTAACAACTTGCCTCCCACACCATATATTCTTAATACCTTCCACAGAGCATCTCTATCAACTCTATCATATGCCTTCTCCAGATCCATAAATGCTATATACAAATCCATTTGCTTTTCTAAGTATTTCTCACATACATTCTTCAAAGCAAACACCTGATCCACACATCCTCTATCACTTCTAAAACCACACTGCTCTTCCCCAATCTGATGCTCTGTACATGCCTTCACACTCTCAATCAATATCCTCCCATATAATTTACCAGGATTACTCAACAAACTTATACCTCTGTAATTTGAGCACTCACTCTTATCCCCTTTGCCTTTGTACAATGGACCTATGCACGCATTCCGCCAATCCTCAGGCACCTCACCATGAGTCATACATACATTAAATAACCTTACCAACCAGTCAACAATACAGTCACCCCCTTTTTTAATAAATTCCACTGCAATACCATCCAAACCTGCTGCCTTGCCGGCTTTCATCTTAAGCAAAGCTTTTACTACCTCTTATCTGTTTACCAAATCATTTTCCCTAACCCTCTCACTTTGTACCCCACCTCGACCAAAACACCCTATATCTGCCACTCTATCATCAAACACATTCAACAAACCTTCAAAATACTCACTCAATCTCCTTCTCACATCACCACTACTTGTTATAACCTCCCCATTTGCGCCCTTCACTGAAGTTCCCATTTGCTCCCTTGTCTTGCGCACTTTATTTACCTCCTTCCAGACCATCTTTTTATTCTCCCTAAAATTTAATGATACTCTCTCACCCCAACTCTCATTTGCCCTTTTTTTCACCTCTTGCACCTTTCTCTTGACCTCCTGTCTCTTTCTTTAATACATCTCCCACTCAAATGCATTTTTTCCCTGCAAAAATCGTCGAAATGCCTTTCTCTTCTCTTTCACTAATACTCTTACTTCTTCATCCCACCACTCACTACCCTTTCTAATCAACCCACCTCCCACTCTTCTCATGCCACAAGCATCTTTTGCGCAATCCATCACTGATTCCCTAAATACATCCCATTCCTCCCCCACTCCCCTTACTTCCATTGTTCTCACCTTTTTCCATTCTGTACTCAGTCTCTCCCGGTACTTCCTCACACAAGTCTCCTTCCCAAGCTCACTTACTCTCACCACCCTCTTCACCCCAACATTCACTCTTCTTTTCTGAAAACCCATACAAATCTTCACCTTAGCCTCCACAAGATAATGATCAGACATCCCTCCAGTTGCACCTCTCAGCACATTAACATCCAAAAGTCTCTCTTTCGCGCGCCTGTCAATTAACACGTAATCCAATAACGCTCTCTGGCCATCTCTCCTACTTACATAAGTATACTTATGTATATCTCGCTTTTTAAACCAGGTATTCCCAATCATCAGTCCTTTTTCAGCACATAAATCTACAAGCTCTTCACCATTTCCATTTATAACACTGAACACCCCATGTATACCAATTATTCCCTCAACTGCCACATTACTCACCTTTGCATTCAAATCACCCATCACTATAACCCGGTCTCGTGCATCAAAACCACTAACACACTCATTCAGCTGCTCCCAAAACACTTGCCTCTCATGATCTTTCTTCTCATGCCCAGGTGCATATGCATCAATAATCACCCATCTTTCTCCATCAACTTTCAGTTTTACCCATATTAATCGAGAATTTACTTTCTTACATTCTATCACATACTCCTACAACTCCTGTTTCAGGAGTATTGCTACTCCTTCCCTTGCTCTTGTCTTCTCACTAACCCCTGACTTTACTCCCAAGACATTCCCAAACCACTCTTCCCCTTTAACCTTGAGCTTCGTTTCACTCAGAGCCAAAACATCCAGGTTCCTTTCCTCAAACATACTACCTATCTCTCCTTTTTTCACATCTTGGTTACATCCACACACATTTAGGCACCCCAATCTGAGCCTTCGACGAGGATGAGCACTCCCCGCGTGACTCCTTCTTCTGTTTCCCATTTTAGAAAGTTAAAAAAATACAAGGAGGGGAGGATTTTTGGCCCCCCGCTCCCGTCCCCTCTAGTCGCTTTCTACGACACGCGAGGAATGCGTGGGAAGTATTCTTTCACCCCTATCCCCAGGGATAATATATATATATATATATATATATATATATATATATATATATATATATATATATATATATATATATATATATATATATATATATATATATATATATATATATATATATATATACACATACACACACACACACATACGCACATATACACACACACACACACATACATATATATACATATGAAAAATGTAAGAAATAATTTAGAAAACTGAAACTTCTAGCTTGAAATGCAATAAAAAAATGGATGTCACATAATGGTTCAACCTCTGGCTATGGAAAAAGGAAATGTATAATTTATTTACACAGACGTCAATAGTAGTTCTCATCGATTTGACCACTGTATCAATAAGCTTCAATATCTAAGCTACATTTTTTCCAATTTCACTATTTTCTTGTCAAAGCACCATGTATGAAAACTATCACTCCAGTAACACAACTATAAACATTTACTTCCCCTTTAAAAAAAAAACGTTCTGGGGAAGTCTGTCTCGATACACTGCGGGACACTCTACCACCTGGCGAGGTTTGTGTTGCAATGGTTCTTGATTCACAAACGTAGTAGCATCACTTGTGGGCCAAGGTAGTTCCGTTGGCGATGAGGAGCTCATGAAACATGTCGGAAAGCATGCTACTGCAGGCAGGAGTGAAGGCTGATGCAAACTGGTATCGCTGCGTCTTGGAATAGATGGAGTTGTTGTTTGGAATTTAACAGGTGTGATGACTGAGAGGGAGGTTTCAGTCAATGTGTTATTCTTCGCTGGAGCTCGTGATCTTGCAGGTGTGGATTGCTCAGCCTTAACACTGACTCTTTCTCCTGTCCCGCCTCTTCTTCCTTTCCTTCAAGCACCCTTCCTTAAGTAGTATCTCGGAGATGTGGCAGAGTCAGAGGTGTGTGAACTTCCCTCATCCCAACATCACCGCCGAGGGCCGACCCGCCTGCGGAATAGTGGCTCGTCCTCTCCAAGGTGTTGTGGTGGAGGGGGGGGAGAGAGATGTGGTGGTGGTGGTAGTAGGGGGGGTTGTGGTTGTGGTGGTGGTTGTTTTATATCAAATAAACAACAACAATAGAAGCGACCACGACCCTCAGGGCGGCGGCGAAAATGGAGGCGGACGGGCAGGCACACGGAGGGCGCGGTGGAGGGCGGCGCGGTGCAAAAAGGGTGGTTGGAGTGGGGGAGAGGGGTTGTACAGGGGGTACGGGCAGGGCAGGGCAGGCCGCCCCCCGATGCAAGACGACGCGCCGGCAGGAAGCAACCCCGAAAACAACACAGCACAACCACCACAACCACAACACAGCACTACTACTCCAACACAGCACTACTCCAACACAGCACTACTCCAACACACACACGCGCCCTTCTTCTTCTTCTTCTTCTCCTTCTCCTCCTTCTTCTCCTTCTTCTTCTTCTTCACCGAAAACTAATTATTTGCCGCCAGTGAACGAAGGGCTGTGTTCTCCTCTCGCTCCTTCCCTCCTCCCTCCTTTCCTTTCTTTAATTAATGGCGCTTTTCTGGGCTCATTTGGCGTCTGGTGGGGGAGAGGGAGAAGGTAGGGAGGGCAGAGCGGCGTTGTGCGCTTCCCCAGGGCGCCCCACTACACCCTACACTATTTTCTCTTCCCTCCTCCTCCTCCTTCGTCGCCTTCTTCAGGCACTAAGATCCAATTAAAGGCACGAATAACGCAACCAGGGGCGCGTGGAGGGGTTTTTTCAGGGGGATGGGAAGGGAATGGGTGATGGCGCACACACAATGCATACACACACACGTCCACGCACGCAAATATACATACCTATACATCTCAATTTACACATATATATACATACACAGACACATACATATATACCCATGCACACCATTCACACTGTCTGCCCCGATTCACTCCCAGCGCCACCTCGCCACACATGGAATACCTTCCCCCTCCCCCCTCATGTGTGCGAGGTAGCACTAGGAAAAGACAACAAAGGCCCCATTCGTTCACACTCAGTCTCTAGCTGCCACGCAATAATGCCCGAAACCACAGCTCCCTTTCCACATCCAGGCCCCACACAACTTTCCGTGGTTTACACCACACGCTTCACATGCCCTGATTCAATCCACTGACAGCAAGTCAACCCCGGTATACCACATCGATCCAATTTACTCTATTCCTTGCCCTCCTTTCACCCTCCTGCATGTTCAGGCCCCGATCACACAAAATCTATTTCACTCCATCTTTCCACCTCCAGTTTGGTCTCCCACTTCTCGTTCCCTCCACCTCCGACACATACATCCTGTTGGTCAATTTTTCCTCACTCATTCTCTCCATGTGCCCAAAACATTTCAAAACACCCTCTTCTGTTCTCTCAACCACGCTCTTTTTATTTCCACACATCTCTCTTACCCTTACATTACTTACTCGATCAAACCACCTCACACCACACATTGTTCTCAAACATCTCATTTCCAGCACATCCACCCTCCTGCGCACAACTCTATCCATAGCCCACGCCTCGCAACCATACAACATTGTTGGAACCACTATTCCTTCAAACATACCCATTTTTGCTTTCCGAGATAATGTTCTCGACTTCCACTCATTCTTCAAGGCTCCCAGGATTCTCGCCTCCTCCCCCACCCTATGATTCACTTCCGCTTCCATGGTTCCATCCGCTGCCATATCCACTCCCAGATATCTAAAACACTTTACTTCCTCCAATTTTTCTCCATTCAAACTTACCTCCCAATTGACTTGACCCTCAACCCTACTGTACCTAATAACCTTGCTTTTATTCACATTTACTCTTAACTTTCTTCTTTCACACACTTTACCAAACTCAGTGACCAGCTTCTGCAGTTTCTCACATGAATCAGCCACCAGCGCTGTATCATCAGCGAACAACAACTGACTCACTTCCCAAGCTCTCTCATCCACAACAGACTTCATACTTGCCCCTCTTTCCAAAAACTCTTGCATTCACCTCCCTAAAAACCCCATCCATTAACAAATTAAACAACCATGGAGACATAACACACTCCTGCCGCAAACCTACATTCACTGAGAACCAATCACTTTCCTCTCTTCCTACACGTACACATGCCTTGCATCCTCGATAAAAACTTTTCACTGCTTCTAACAATTTGCCTCCTACACCATATATTCTTAATACCTTCCACAGAGCATCTCTATCAACCCTATCATATTCCTTCTCCAGATCCATAAATGCTACATACAAATCCATTTGCTTTTCTAAGTATTTCTCACATACATTCTTCAAAGCAAACACCTGCTCCACACATCCTCTACCACTTCTGAAACCACACTGCTTTCCCCAATCTGATGCTCTGTACATGCCTTCACTGTTTCAATCAATACCCTCCCATATAATTTACAATATAATATATATATATATATATATATATATATATATATATATTTTTTTTTTTTTTTTTTTTATACTTTGTCGCTGTCTCCCGCGTTTGCGAGGTAGCGCAAGAAAACAGACGAAAGAAATGGCCCAACCCACCCCCATACACATGTATATACACACGTCCACACACGCAAATATACATACCTACACAGCTTTCCATGGTTTACCCCGGACGCTTCACACGCCTTGATTCAATCCACTGACAGCACGTCAACCCCTGTATACCACATCGCTCCAATTCACTCTATTCCTTGCCCTCCTTTCACCCTCCTGCATGTTCAGGCCCCGATCACACAAAATCCTTTTCACTCCATCTTTCCACCTCCAATTTGGTCTCCCTCTTCTCCTCGTTCCCTCCACCTCCGACACATATATCCTCTTGGTCAATCTTTCCTCACTCATTCTCTCCATGTGCCCAAACCATTTCAAAACACCCTCTTCTGCTCTCTCAACCACGCTCTTTTTATTTCCACACATCTCTCTTACCCTTACGTTACTTACTCGATCAAACCACCTCACACCACACATTACCCTCAAACATCTCATTTCCAGCACATCCATCCTCCTGCGCACAACTCTATCCATAGCCCACGCCTCGCAACCATACAACATTGTTGGAACTACTATTCCTTCAAACATACCCATTTTTGCTTTCCGGGATAATGTTCTCGACTTCCACACATTTTTCAAGGCTCCCAAAATTTTCGCCCCCTCCCCCACCCTATGATCCACTTCCGCTTCCATGGTTCCATCCGCTGACAGATCCACTCCCAGATATCTAAAACACTTCACTTCCTCCAGTTTTTCTCCATTCAAACTCACCTCCCAATTGACTTGACCCTCAACCCTACTGTACCTAATAACCTTGCTCTTATTCACATTTACTCTTAACTTTCTTCTTCCACACACTTTACCAAACTCCGTCACCAGCTTCTGCAGTTTCTCACATGAATCCGCCACCAGCGCTGTATCATCAGCGAACAACAACTGACTCACTTCCCAAGCTCTCTCATCCCCAACAGACTTCATACTTGCCCCTCTTTCCAAGACTCTTGCATTTACCTCCCTAACAACCCCATCCATAAACAAATTAAACAACCATGGAGACATCACACACCCCTGCCGCAAACCTACATTCACTGAGAACCAATCACTTTCCTCTCTTCCTACACGTACACATGCCTTACATCCTCGATAAAAACTTTTCACTGCTTCTAACAACTTGCCTCCCACACCATATATTCTTAATACCTTCCACAGAGCATCTCTATCAACTCTATCATATGCCTTCTCCAGATCCATAAATGCTACATACAAATCCATTTGCTTTTCTAAGTATTTCTCACATACATTCTTCAAAGCAAACACCTGATCCACACATCCTCTACCACTTCTGAAACCACACTGCTCTTCCCCAATCTGATGCTCTGTACATGCCTTCACCCTCTCAATCAATACTCTCCCATATAATTTACCAGGAATACTCAACAAACTTATACCTCTGTAATTTGAGCACTCACTCTTATCCCCTTTGCCTTTGTACAATGGCACTATGCACGCATTCCGCCAATCCTCAGGCACCTCACCATGAGTCATACATACATTAAATAACCTTACCAACCAGTCAACAATATATATATATATATATATATATATATATATATATATATATATATATATATATATATTTTCTTTTTTTTTGTCGCTGTCTCCCGCGTTTGCGAGGTAGCGCAAGGAAACAGACGAAAGAAATGGCCCAACCTACCCCCATACATATGCCTTGATTCAATCCACTGACAGCACGTCAACCCCGGTATACCACATCGCTCCAATTCACTCTATTCTTTGCCCTCCTTTCACCCTCCTGCATGTTCAGGCCCCGATCACACAAAATCTTTTTCACTCCATCTTTCCACCTCCAATTTGGTCTCCCACTTCTCCTCGATCCCTCCACCTCCGACACATATATCCTCTTGGTCAATCTTTCCTCACTCATTATCTCCATGTCCACACACGCAAGTATACTTACCCATACATCTCAATGTGCACATATATATACACACACAGACAGATACATATATACAAATGCACACAATTCACACTGTCTGCCTTTATTCTTTCCCATCGTCACCTCGCCACACATGGAATAACATCCCCCTCCCCCCTCATATGTGCGAGGTAGCGCTAGAAAAGACAACAAAGGCCACATTCCTTCACACTCAGTCTCTAGCTGTCATGCAATAATGCCCGAAGCCACAGCTCCCTTTCCACATCCAGGCCCCACAGAACTTTCCATGGTTTACCCCAGACGCTTCACATGCTCTGGCTCAATCCATTGATAGCAGGTCGACCCCGGTATACCATATGGATGTAATTCAGACTATTCCTTGCCCGCCTTTCACCCTCCTGCATGTTCAGGCCCCGAACACTCAAAATCTTTTTCACTCCATCTTTACACCTCCAATTTTGTCTCCCACTTCTCCTCGTTCCCTCCACCTCCGACACATATATCCTCTTGGTCAATCTTTAAACACTCATTCTCTCCATGCGCACAAACCATTTCAAAACACACTCTTCATGTCTCACAACCACGCTCTTTTTATTTCCAGACATCTCTCTTACCCTCACATTACTTACTCGATCAAACCACCTCACACCACATATTGTCCTCAAACATCTGATTTCCAGCACATCCACCCTCCTGAGCACAACTCTATCCATAGCCTACGCCTCGGAACCATAAAACATTGTTGAAACCACTATTCCTTCACATACAGCCATTTTTGCTTTCGGAGATAATGTTCTCGAATTCCACACATTCTTCAAGGCTCCCAGGATTCTCGCCCCCTCCCCCACCCTATGATTCACTTCCGCTTCCATGGTTCCATCCTCTGCGAGATCCACTCCCTGATATCTAAAACACTTTACTTCCTCATTTTTTTCTCCATTCAAACTTTCTAAAATGGAAAACAGAAGAAGGAGTCACGCGGGGAGTGCTCATCCTCCTCGTAGGCTCAGATTGGGTTGTCTAAATGTGCGTGGATGTAACCAAGATGTGAAAAAGGGAGAGATAGGTAGTATGTTTGAGGAAAGGAACCTGGATGTTTTGGCTGTGAGTGAAACGAAGCTCAAGGGTAAAGGGGAAGAGTGATTTGGGAATGTCTTGGGAGTAAAGTCAGGGGTTAGTGAGAGAACAAGAGCAAGGGAAGGAGTAGCACTACTCTAGAAACAGGAATTGTGGAGCATGTGATAGAATGTAAGAAAGTAAATTCTAAATTAATATGGGTAAAACTGAAAGTTGATGGAGAGAGATGGGTGATTATTGGTGCATATGCACTTGAGTAGGAGAAGAAAGATCATGAGAGGCAAGTGTTTTGGGAGCAGCTGAATGAGTGTGTTAGTGGTTTTGATGCACAAGACCGGATTATAGTGATGGGTGATTTGAATGCAAAGGTGAGTAATGTGGCAGTTTAGGGAATAATTGGTATCCATGGGGTGTTCAGTGTTGTAAATGGAAATGGTGAAGAGCTTGTATATTCATGTTCTGAAAAAGGACTTGTGATAGGGAATACCTGGTTTGAAAAGCGAGATATTCATAAGTATACGTATATAAGTAGGAGAGATGGCCAGAGAGCGTTATTGGATTACGTGTTAATTGACAGGCGCGCGAAAGAGAGACTTTTGGATGTTAATATGCTGATAGGTGCAACTGGAGGGATGTCTGATCATTATCTTGTGGAGGCGAAGGTGAAGATTTGTATGGGTCTTCAGAAAAGAAGGGAGAATGTTGGGGTGAAGAATATGTTGAGAGTAAATAAGCTTGGGAAGGAGACTTGTGTGAGGAAGTACCAGGAGAGAATGAGTATAGAATGGAAAAAGCTGAGAACAAAGGAGGTAAGGGGAGTGGGGGAGGAATGGAATGTACTTAGGGAAGCAGTGATGGATTGTGCAAAAGATGCTTGTGGCATGAGAAGAGTGGGAGGTGGGTTGATTAGAAAAGGTAGTGAGTGTTGGGATGAAGAAGTAAGATTTTTAGTGAAAGAGAAGAGAGAGGCATTTGGAGGTAAAAAATGCAAATGAGTGGGAGATGTATAAATGAAAGAGACAGGAGGTCAAGAGAAAGCTGCAAGAGGTGAAATAAGAGGGCAAATGAGAGTTTGGGTGAGTGGGTATCATCAAATCTTAGGGAGAATAAAAAGATGAACTGGAAGGAGGTAAATAAAGTGCGTAAGACAAGGGAGCAAATGGGAACTTCAGTGAAGGGGGCTAATGGGGAGGTGATAACAAGTATTGGTGATGTGAGAAGAAGATGGAGTGAGTATTTTGAAGGTTTGTTGAATGTGTTTGATGATAGAGTGGCAGATATAGGGTGTTTTGGTCGAGGTGGTGTGCAAAGTGAGAGGGTTAGGGAAAATGATTTGGTAAACAGAGAAGAGGTAGTAAAAGCTTTACGGGAGATGAAAGACAGGAAGGCAGCAGGTTTGGATGGTATTTCAGTGGAATCTATTAAAAAAGGGGGTGACTGTATTGTTAACTGGTTGGTAAGGTTATTTAATGTTTGTATGATTCATGGTGGGATGCCTGAGGATTGGAGGAATGCGTGCATAGTGCCATTGTACAAAGGCAAAGGGGATATGAGTAAGTGCTCAAATTATAGGGATATAAGTTTGTTGAGTATTCCTGGTAAATCATATGGGAGGGTATTGATTGAGAGGGTAAAGGCATGTATAGAGCATCAGATTGGTGAAGTTTTGTGTGGTTTCAGAAGTGGTAGAGGATGTGTGGATCAGGTGTTTGCTTTGAAGAATGTATGTGAGAAATAATTAGAAAAGCAAATAGATTTGTATGTAGCATTTATGGATCTGGAGAAGGCATATGATACAGTTGATAGAAATGCTCCGTGGAAGGTACTAAGAATATATGGTGTGTGAGGCAAGTTGTTAGAAGAAGTGAAACGTTTTCATCGAGGATGTAAGGCATGTGTACGTGCAGGAAGAGAAGAAAGTGATTGGTTCTCAGTGAATGTAGGTTTATGGCTGGGGTGTGTGATGTCTCCATGGTTGTTTAATTTGTTTATGGATGGGGTTGTTAGGGAGGTGAATGCAAGAGTTTTGGAAAGAGGGGCAAGTATGAAGTCTGTTGGGGATGAGAGAGCTTGGGAAGTGAGTCAGTTGTTGTTCGCTGATGATACAGCGCTGGTGGCTGATTCATGTGAGAAACTGCAGAAGGTGGTGAATGAGTTTGGTAAAGTGTGTGAAAGTAGAAAGTTAAGAGTAAATGTGAATAAGAGCAAGGTTATTAGGTACAGTAGTGCTGAGGGTCAAGTCAATTGGGAGGTAGGTTTGAATGGAGAAAAACTGGAGGGAGTAAAGTGTTTTAGATATCTGGGAGTGGATTTGGCAGCCGGATGGAACCATGGAAGCGGAAGTGAATATAGGGATGGGGAGGGGGCGAAAATCCTGGTAGCCTTGAAGAATGTTTGGAAGTCGATAACATCATCTCCGAAAGCAAAAATGGCTATGTTTGAAGGAAAAGTGGTTCCAACAATATATATATATATATATATATATATATATATATATATATATATATATATATATATATATATATATATATATATATATATATATATATATATATATATATTTTTTTTTTTTTTCTTTTTTTTGCTGTGTCGCTGTTTCCCGCGTTTGCGAGGCAGCGCAAGGAAACAGACGAAAGAAATGGTCCAACCCATTCCCATACACATGTATATACATACGTCCACACACGCAACTATACATACCTACACAGCTTTCCATGGTTTACCCTAGACGCTTCATAGGCCTTGATTCAATCCACTGAGAGCACGTCAACCCCGGTACACCACATCGCTCCAATTCACTCTATTCCTTGCCCTCCTTTCACCCTCCTGCATGTTCAGGCCCCGATCACACAAAATCTTTTTCACTCCATCTTTCCACCTCCAATTTGGTCTCCCTCTTCTCCTCGTTCCCTCCACCTCCGACACATATATCCTCTTGGTCAATCTTTCCTCACTCATTCTCTCCATGTGCCCAAACCATTTCAAAACACCATCTTCTGCTCTCTCAACCACGCTCTTTTTATTTCCACACATCTCTCTTACCCTTACGTTACTTACTCGATCAAACCACCTCACACCACACATTGTCCTCAAACATCTCATTTCTAGCACATCCATCCTCCTGCGCACAACTCTATCCATAGCCCACGCCTCGCAACTATACAACATTGTTGGAACCACTATTCCTTCAAACATACCCATTTTTGCTTTCCGAGATAATGTTCTCGACTTCCACACATTCTTCAAGGCTCCCAGAATTTTCGCCCCCTCCCCCACCCTATGATCCACTTCCGCTTCCATGTTTCCATCCGCTGCCAGATCCACTCCCAGATATCTAAAACACTTCACTTCCTCCAGTTTCTCTCCATTCAAACTCATCTCCTAATTGACTTGACCCTCAACCCTACTGTACCTAATAACCTTGCTCTTATTCACATTTACTCTTAACTTCTTTCACACACTTTACCAAACTCAGTCACCAGCTTCTGCATTTTCTCACATGAATCAGCCACCAGCGCTGTATCATCAGCCAACAACAACTGACTCACTTCCCAAGCTCTCTCATCCCCAACAGACTTCATACTTGCCCCTCTTTCCAAAACTCTTGCATTCACCTCCCTAATAACCCCATCCATAAACAAATTAAACAACCATGGAGACATCACACACCCCTGCCGCAAACCTACATTCACTGAGAACCAATCACTTTCCCCTCTTCGTACACGTACACATGCCTTACATGTATATATATATATATATATATACATATATATATCCCTGGGGATAGGGGAGAAAGAATACTTCCCACGTATTCCCTGCGTGTCGTAGAAGGCGACTAAAAGGGAAGGGAGCGGGGGGCTGGAAATCCTCCCCTCTCGTTTTTTTTTTTTTTAACTTTCCAAAAGAAGGAACAGAGAAGGGGGCCAGGTGAGGATATTCCCTCAAAGGCCCAGTCCTCTGTTCTTAACGCTACCTCGCTATCGCGGGAAATGGCGAATAGTATGAAAAAAAAAAAAAAAAAAAAAAAAATATATATATATATATATATATATATATATATATATATATATATATATATATATATATATATATATATATATATATATATGTATATATATATATATATATATATATATATATATATATATATATATATATATATATATATATATATATATATATATATATATATATATATATATATATATATATATATATATATATAAATCTCGAGAACAAGGGTGGGTCCATTTAATGTAACCTGATGGTGCCACTGGTACTTTACACTCCTCTGTGCACAGTTTTTCCTATGAAAGTCTGACTCCGCACTGACAGTTATAACTTGCTTAGCAGGAATTGTGTGGAAACGTCTTATCAGTGCAATGCCATGAGAAGTGGACTCTGAAGCACCTTGAGTTGGATGTTTTCAAAATTTGCCAAGTGAGTGGTAATGGGTTTTGTGGTCCTTTTGAGGGCCAGAGGTGGATCAACGTGAACATTTAAGATATATGTATCCAAGGGCCAGATTTCTCCAGTTACTGTCCAGGCTTTTGTAACTGCCTAGACTTTGCTGGGGGTTAGAAATGTGAATCCTTAAATTTAAAGATCGCAAGATATTATTGGCTGCACTCAGGAATTCCATATACATCAAAGGGAAATTTCTGAGCATTGAATTTGGACCCACCCAAGCATCATCTGACAGACAAAACTGATGTGCTCTTGAAAAATTAAATTATTACTTATCTTCCCCTTTACTTTATTTCGTCAGATGAAAATGTTTTCCTCTTTTTATTGGAAGAGAGCAATCTAAATCATTTAATTGATAATTATTTAATTGGACTTGATCCGATGTAAAATTCCTATTGGATAAGAAGCATGTAAAAGGTTAGTAGATACTTGTAATCCTGTATCCACTATATCTGAAAACTATTATTAAACTTTAAAGCCAGGTTGGTTAGGACAAGATGATCCTTTCATGATTACCAAGCTCTGTAAAGTGTAAGAAGTGTTAACTAAACCTGGTTATCTTCCTGTATTCTGTCCACAAAATTAGGATTCCTTACAACAGAGGCTGCAAAAGCCATGCAGATATGCTATCATAGTAAAGTATTTTAGGCAGTTGTATTTTCCATCTTGACATCTACAGCAGTCATATCAAAATGAAAATATTTATTTCAGAATGTCAAAGACAAGCAACAAAAGTTGTGCAGGCAAAAATATTCTTAGAATATATAATTCTCCATACCGAGATCTAATACATTTTTGTGCTCGTGATCAGTCATCTCTGGAAATATCAGGAGCTTCATTATCCAGATTTGATAAATACATGCATAGATTTTTTAATCCCTGGGGATAGGGGAGAAAGAATACTTCCCACGTATTCCCTGCGTGTCGTAGAAGGCGACTAAAAGGGGAGGGAGCGGGGGCGGGAAATCCTCCCCTCTCATTATTTTCTTTTTTTAATTTTCCAAAAGAAGGAATAGAGAAGGGGGCCAGGTGAGGATATTCCCTTAAAGGCCCAGTTCTCTGTTTTTAACGCTACCTCGCTAACGCGGGAAATGGCGAATAGTTTGAAAGTTTGAGAGATATTTATACATGTATATATATGTATATATATATATATATTATATATATATATATATATATATATATATATATATATATATATATATATATATATATATATATATATATATATATATATATATATATATATATATATATATATATATATATATATTTTTTTTTTTTTTTTTGCTTTGTCGCTGTCTCCCGCGTTTCCGAGGTAGCGCAAGGAAACAGACGAAAGAAATGGCCCAACCCACCCCCATACACATGTATATACATACGTCCACACACGCAAATATACATACCTACACAGCTTTCCATGGTTTACCCCAGACGCTTCACATGCCCTGATTCAATCCACTGACAGCACGTCAACCCCGGTATAACACATCAATCCAATTCACTTTATTCCTTGCCCTCCTTTCACCCTCCTGCATGTTCAGGCCCCGATCACACAAAATCTTTTTCACTCCATCTTTCCACCTCCAATTTGGTCTCCCACTTCTCCTCGTTCCCTCCACCTCCTACACATATATCCTCTAGGTCAATCTTTCCTCACTCATTCTCTCCATGTGCCCAAACAATTTCAAAACACCCTCTTTTGCTCTCTCAACCACGCTCTTTTTATTTCCACACATCTCTCTTAATCTTACGTTACTTACTCGGTCAAACCACCTCACACCACACACTGTCCTCAAATATCTCATTTCCAGCACATCGATCCTCCTGCGCACAACTCTATCCATAGCCCACGCCTCGCAACCATACAACATTGTTGGAACCACTCTTCCTTCAAACATACCCATTTTTGTTTTCCGAGATAATGTCCTCGACTTCCACACATTCTTCAAGGCTCCCAGGATTTTCGCCCCCTCCCCCACCCTATGATCCACTTCCGATTCCATGGTTCAATCCGCTGCCAGATCCACTCCCATATATCTAAAACACTTCACTTCCTCCAGTTTTTCTCCATTAAAACTTACCTCCCATTTGACTTGACCCTCAACCCTACTGTACCTAATAACCTTGCTCTTATTCACATTTACTCTTAACTTTCTTCTTTCACACACTGTACCAAACTCAGTCACCACCTTCTACAGTTTCTCACATGAATCAGCCACCATCGCTGTATCATCAGCGAACAACAACTGACTCACTTCCCAAGCTCTCTCATACTCAACAGACTTCATAATTGCCCCTCTTTCCATAACTCTTATACATATATATATATATATATATATATATATATATATATATATATATATATATATATATATATATATATATATATATATATATATATATATATATATATATATATATATATATATATATATAGTGTGGTTTCAGAAGTGGTAGAGGATGTGTGGATCAGGTGTTTGCTTTGAAGAATGTATGCGAGAAATACTTAGAAAAACAAATGGATTTGTATGTAGCATTTATGGATCTGGAGAAGGCATATGATAGAGTTGATAGAGATGCTCTGTGGAGGGTATTAAGAATATATGGTGTGGGAGGCAAGTTGTTAGAAGCAGTGAAAAGTTTTTATCGAAGATGTAAGGTATTTGTAAGTGTAGGAAGAGAGGAAAGTGATTGGTTCTCAGTGAATGTAGGTTTGCGGCAGGAGTGTGTGATGTCTCCATGGTTGTTTAATTTGTTTATGGATGGGGTTGTTAGGGAGGTGAATGCAAGAGTTTTGGAAAGAGGGGAGAGTATGCAGTCTGTTGTGGATGAGAGAGCTTGGGAAGTGAGTCAGTTGTTGTTCGCTGATGATACAGCGCTGGTGGCTGATTCATGTAAGAAACTGCAGAAGCTGGTGACTGAGTTTGGTAAAGTGTGTGAAAGAAGAAAGTTAAGAGTAAATGTGAATAAGAGCAAGGTTATTAGGTACAGTAGGGTTGAGGGTCAAGTCAATTGGGAGGTAAGTTTGAATGGAGAAAAAGTGGAGGAAGTAAAGTGTTTTAGATATCTGGGAGTGGATCTGGCAGCGGATGGAACCATGGAAGCGGAAGTGGATCATAGGGTGGGGGAGGGGGCGAAAATTCTGGGAGCCTTGAAGAATGTGTTGAAGACGAGAACATTAACTCGGAAAGCAAAAATGGGTATGTTTGAAGGAATAGTCGTTCCAACAATGTTGTATGATTGCGAGGCGTGGGCTATGGATAGAGTTGTGCGCAGGAGGGTGGATGTGCTGGAAATGAGATGTTTGAGGACAATATGTGGTGTGAGGTGGTGTGATCGAGTAAGTAATGTAAGGGTGAGAGAGATGTGTGGAGATAAAAAGAGTGTGGTTGAGAGAGCAGAAGAGGGTGTTTTGAAATGAGTTGGTCACATGGAGAGAATGAGCGGGGAAAGATTGACCAAGAGGATATATGTGTCAGAGGTGGAGGGAACGAGGAGGAGTGGGAGACCAAATTGGAGCTGGAAAGAGGGAGTGAAAAAGATTTTGTGTGATCGGGGCCTGAACATGCAGGAGGGTGAAAGGCGTGCAAGGAATAGAGTGAATTGGAACGATATGGTATACCGGGGTCGAGGTGCTGTCAATGGATTGAACCAGGGCATGTGAAGCGTCTGGGGTAAACCATGCAAAGTGTGTGGGGCCTGGATGTGGAAGGGGAGCTGTGGTTTCGGTGCATTATTACATGACAGCTAGAAACTGAGTGTTAACGAATGGGGCCTTTGGTGTTTTTCCTAGCGCTACCTCGCACACATGAGGGGGGAGGGGGTTGTCATTCCATGTGTGGCGAGGTGGCGATGGGAACAAATAAAGGCAGACAGTATGAATTGTGTACATGTGTATATATGTATATGTCTGTGTGTGTATATATATGTGTACATTGAGATGAATAGGGATGTATATTGTGGGCGTGTGGACATGTGTGTATATACATGTGTATGTGGACGGATTGGGCCATTCTTTCGTCTGTTTCCTTGCGCTACCTCGCTAACGCGGGAGACAGCGATAAAGCAAAATAAAATAAATAAATAAATATATATATATATATATATATATATATATATATATATATATATATATATATATATATATATATATATATATATATATATATATATATTTTTTTTTTCTTTTTTTTTTTTGTCGCTGTCTCCCGCGTTTGCGAGTTAGCGCAAGGAAACAGACGAAAGAAATGGCCCAACCCACCCCCATACACATGTATATACATACTTCCACACACGTAAATATACATACCTACACAGCTTTCCTTGGTTTACCCCAGACGCTTCACATGCCTTGATTCAATCCACTGACAGCACGTCAACCCCGGTATACCACATCGCTCCAATTCACTCTATTCCTTGCCCTCCTTTCACCCTCCTGCATGTTCAGGCCCCGATCACAAAAAATATTTTTCACTCCATCTTTCCACCTCCAATTTGGTCTCCCTCTTCTCCTCGTTCCCTCCACCTCCGACACATATATCCTCTTGGTCAATCTTTCCTCACGCATTCTCTCCATGTGCCCAAACCATTTCAAAACACCCTCTTCTGCTCTCTCAACCACGTTCTTTTTATTTCCACACATCTCTCTTACCCTTACGTTACTTACTCGATCAAACCACCTCACACCAAACATTGTCCTCATACATCTCATTTCTAGCACATCCATCCTCCTGCGCACAACTCTATCCATAGCCCACGCCTCGCAACCATACAACATTGTTGGAACCACTATTCCTTCAAACATACCCATTTTTACTTTCCGAGATAATGTTCTCGACTTCCACACATTCTTCAAGGCTCCCAGAATTTTCGCCCCCTCCCCCACCCTATGATCCACTTCCGCTTCCGTGGTTCCATCCGCTGCCAGATCCACTCCCAGATATCTAAAACACTTCACTTCCTCCAGTTTTTCTCCATTCAAACTCACCTCCCAATTGACTTGACCCTCAACCCTACTGTACCTAATAACCTTGCTCTTATTCACATTTACTCTTAACTTTCTTCTTTCACACACTTTACCAAACTCAGTCACCAGCTTCTGCAGTTTCTCACATGAATCAGCCACCAGCGCTGTATCATCAACGAACAACAACTGACTCACTTCCCAAGCTCTCTCATCCCCAACAGACTTCATACTTGCCCCTCTTTCCAAAACTCTTGCATTCACCTCCCTAACAACCCCATCCATAAACAAATTAAACAACCATGGAGACATCACACACCCCTGCCGCAAACCTACATTCACTGAGAACCAATCACTTTCCTCTCTTCCTACACGTACACATGCCTTACATCCTCGATAAAAACTTTTCACTGCTTCTAACAACTTGCTTCCCACACCATATATTCTTAATACCTTCCACAGAGCATCTCTATCAACTCTATCATATGCCTTCTCCAGATCCATAAATGCTACATACAAATCCATTTGCTTTTCTTAGTATATATATATATATATATATATATATATATATATACATATATATATATATATATATATATATATATATATATATATATATATATATATATATATATATATATATATATATATATATATATATATATATATATATATATATATATATATATATATATATATATATATATATATATATATATATATATATATATATATATATATGTTGGGGATGAGAGAGCTTGGGAAGTGAGTCAGTTGTTGTTCCCTGATGATACAGCGCTGGTGGCTGATTCATGTGAGAAACTGCAGAAGCTGGTGACTGAGTTTGGTAAAGTGTGTGGAAGAAGAAAGTTAAGAGTAAATGTGAATAAGAGCAAGGTTATTAGGTACAGTAGGGGTGAGGGTCAAGTCAATTGGGAGGTGAGTTTGAATGGAGAAAAACTGGAGGAAGTGAAGTGTTTTAGATATCTGGGAGTGGATCTGTCAGCGGATGGAACCATGGAAGCGGAAGTGGATCATAGGGTGGGGGAGGGGGCGAAAATTTTGGGAGCCTTGAAAAATGTGTGGAAGTCAAGAACATTATCTCGGAAAGCAAAACTGGGTATGTTTGAAGGAATAGTGGTTCCAACAATGTTGTATGGTTGCGAGGCGTGGGCTATGGATAGAGATGTGCGCAAGAGGATGGATGTGCTGGAAATGAGATGTTTGAGGACAATGTGTGGTGTGAGGTGGTTTGATCGAGTAAGTAACGTAAGGGTAAGAGAGATGTGTGGAAATAAAAAGAGCGTGGTTGAGAGAGCAGAAGAGGGTGTTTTGAAGTGGTTTGGGCACATGGAGAGAATGAGTGAGGAAAGATTGACCAAGAGGATATATGTGTCGGAGGTGGAGGGAACGAGGAGAAGAGGGAGACCAAATTGGAGGTGGAAAGATGGAGTGAAAAAGATTTTGTGTGATCGGGGCCTGAACATGCAGGAGGGTGAAAGGAGGGCAAGGAATAGAGTGAATTGGAGCGATGTGGTATACAGGGGTTGACGTGCTGTCAGTGGATTGAATCAAGGCATGTGAAGCGTCTGGGGTAAACCATGGAAAGCTGTGTAGGTATGTATATTTGCGTGTGTGGACGTATGTACATGTGTATGGGGGGGGGGGGTTTGGGCCATTTCTTTCGTCTGTTTCCTTGCGCTACCTCGCAAACGCGGGAGACAGCGACAAAGTATAAAAAAAAAAAAAAAAAAGATATATATATATATATATATATATATATATATATATATATATATATATATATATATATATATATATATATATATATATATATATATATATATATATATATATATATATATATACAAGTATATATATATATATATATATATATATATATATATATATATATATATATATATATATTGGAAAGGATAACAATTTTGCGCGTGATCAAGATATTCTTATGAGTCCACGGGGAAAATGAAACACAAAAAGTTCCCAAGCGCACTTTCGTGTAATAATCACATCATCAGGGGATAAACAAGTGAGGAATATAACAGTCAGTTGATATACATCAAAGAGACGAAGCAAGGACGCCATTTGGTAAACATGTGATTGTCTAAAACATACAACGAGCGGTCATAAACTTATCATTTTACAAATCTTATCAACAATAAAGTTATCTAATTTGTACAGACCATCACTAATATTAAGATTATAATTCTTTGTGTATTTATTAATAGAAGATTCAATGATATTTCTCCTGGTAATAGAGTTAGAGTTAACAACTGAGATGGCGTTACTCCAGTCAATACAATGATATATATATATATATATATATATATATATATATATATATATATATATATATATATATATATATATATATATATATATATATATATATATATATATATATATATATATATATATATATATATATATATATATATATATGTAAGAGGTGAAAAAGAGGGCACATGAGAGTTGGGGTGAAAGAGTATCATTAAATTTTAGGGAGAATAAAAAGATGTTCTGGAAGGAGGTAAATAAATTGCGTAAGACAAGGGAGGAAATGGGAACTTCAGTGAAGGGCGCTAATGGGGAGGTGATAACAAGTAGTGGTGATGTGAGAAGGAGATGGAGTGAGTATTTTGAAGGTTTGTTGAATGTTTTTGATGACAGAATGGCAGATATAGGGTGTCTTGGTCGAGGTGGTGTGCAAAGTGATTGGGTTGGGGAAAATGATTTGGTAAACAGAGAAGAGGTAGTAAAAGCTTTGCGGAAGATGAAAGCCGGCAAGGCAGCAGGTTTGGATGGTATTGCAGTGGAATTTATTAAACAAGGGGTGACTGTATTGTTGACTACTTGGTAAGGTTATTTAATGTATGTATGACTCATGGTGAGGTACCTGAGGATTGGCGGAATGCGTGCATAGTGCCATTGTACAAAGGCAAAGGGGATAAGAGTGAGTGCTCAAATTACAGAAGTATACGTTTGTTGAGTATTTCTGTTAAATTATATGGGAGGGTATTGATTGAGAGGGTGAAGGCATGTACAGAGCATCAGATTGGGGAAGAGGAGTGTGGTTTCAGAAGTGGTAGAGGATGTGGGGATCAGGTGTTTGCTTTGAAGAATGTATGTGAGAAATACTTAGAAAAACAAATGGATTTGTATGTAGCATTTATGGATCTGGAGAAGGCATATAAAAGAGTTGATAGAGATGCTCTGTGGAAGGTATTAAGAGTATATGGTGTGGGTGGCAAGTTGTTAGAAGCAGTGAAAAGTTTTTATCGAGGATGTAAGGCATGTGTACGTGTAGGAAGAGAGGAAAGTGATTGGTTCTCAGTGAATATAGGTTTGAGGCAGGGGTGTGTGATGTCTCCAATGTTGTTTAATTTGTTTATGAAAGGGGTTGTTAGGGAGGTGAATGCAAGAGTTTTGGAAAGAGGGGCAAGAATGAAGTCTGTTGTGGATGAGAGAGCTTGGGAAGTGAGTCAGTTGTTGTTCGCTGATGATACATCGCTGGTGGCTGATTCATGTGAGAAACTGCAGAAGCTGGTGACTGAGTTTGGTAAAGTGTGTGAAAGAAGAAAGTTAAGAGTAAATGTGAATAAGAGCCAGGGCAAGGTTATTAGGTACAGTAGGGTTGAGGGTCAAGTCAATTGGGAGGTAGGTTTGAATGGAGAAAAACTGGAGGAAGTAAAGTGTTTTAGATATCTGGGAGTGGATCTGGCAGCGGATGGAAGTGGAAGTGAATCATAGGGTGGAGGAGGTGACGAAAATCATGGGAGCCTTGAAGAATGTGTGGAAGTCGAGAACATTATCTCGGAAAGCAAAAATGGGTATGTTTGAAGGAATAGTGGTTCCAACAATGTTGTAAGGTTGCGAGGCGTGGGCTCTGGATAGAGTTGTGCGCAGGAGGGTGGATGTGCTGGAAATGAGATGTTTGAGGAAAATATGTGGTGTGAGGTGGTTTAGTCGAGTAAGTAATGTAAGGGTAAGAGAGATGTGTGGAAATAAAAAGAGCGTGGTTGAGAGAGCAGAAGAGGGTGTTTTGAAATGGTTTGGGCACATGGAGAGAATGAGTGAGGAAAGATTGACCAAGAGGATATATGTGTCAGAGGTGGAGGGAACGAGGAGAAGTGGGAGACCAAATTAGAGGTGGAAGGATGGAGTGAAACGATTTTGAGTGATCTGGGCCTGAACATGCAAGAGTGTGAAAGGCGGGCAAAGAATAGAGTGAATTGGATCGATGTGGTATACCGGGGTTGACGTGCTGTCAGTGGATTGAATCAGGGCATGTGAAGCGTCTGGTGTAAATCATGGAAAGCTGTGTGGGTCCTGGATGTGGAAGTGGAGCTGTGGTTTCGGGCATTATTGCATGACAGCTGGAGACTGAGTGTGAACGAATGACGCCTTTGTTGTCTCTTCCTAGCGCTACCCCGCACACATGAGTGGGAAGGGTGATCGTATTCCATGTGTGGCGAGGTGGCGATGGGAATGAATAAAGGCAGACAGTGTGAATTGTGTGCATGGGTATATATGTATGTGTCTGTGTGTGTATATATATATATATATATACATATATATATATATATATATATATATATATATATATATATATATATATATATATATATATATATATATATATATATATATATATATATATATATATATATATATATATCTATATATATATATATGTGTACATTGAGATGTATAGGTATGTATATTTGCGTGTGTGGACGTGTGTGTATATACATGTGATGGGGGCGGGTTGGGCCGTTTCTTTCGTCTGTTTCCTTGCGGTATCTCGGAAACGCGGGAGACAGTGACAAAGCAAAATAAATAAAATATAAAAAAATAATATATATATATATATATATATATATATATATATATATATATATATATATATATATATATATATATACATATATATATTTATATATAGTTCACATTTACTATATATAAAAGACAGGACCTTACCATACCATTTTCTACTTAATTTGTAAAACACTTTGACAAAGCTGATGATACAGCGCTGGTGGCTGATTCATGTGAGAAACTGCAGAAGCTGGTGACTGAGTTTGGTAAAGTGTGTGAAAGAAGAAAGTTAAGAGTAAATGTGAATTATGTGGTGTGAGGTACAGTAGGGTTGAGGGTCAAGTCAATTGGGAGGTGAGTTTGAATGGAGAAAAACTGGAGGAAGTAAAGTGTTTTAGATATCTGGGAGTGGATCTGGCAGCGGATGGAACCATGGAAGCGGAAGTGGATCATAGGATGGGGGAGGGGGCGAAAATTCTGGGAGCCTTGAAGAATGTCTGGAAGTCGAGAACATTATCTCGGAAAGCAAAAATGGGTATGTTTGAAAGAATAGTGGTTCCAACAATGTTGTATGGTTGCGAGGCGTGGGCTATGGATAGAGTGGTGCGCAGAAGGATGGATGTGCTGGAAATGAGATGTTTGAGGACAATGTGTGGTGTGAGGTGGTTTGATCGAGTGAGTAACGTAAGGGTAAGAGAGATATGTGGAAATAAAAAGAGCGTGGTTGAGAGAGCATAAGAGGGTGTTTTGAAATGGTTTGGTCACATGGAGAGAATGAGTGAGGAAAGATTGACCAAGAAGATATATGTGTCGGAGGTAGAGGGAACGAGGAGAAGAGGGAGACCAAATTGGAGGTGGAAAGATGGAGTGAAAAAGATTTTGTGTGATCGGGGCCTGAACATGCAGGAGGGTGAAAGGAGGGCAAGGAATAGAGTGAATTGGAGCGATGTGGTATACCGGGGTTGACGTGTTGTCAGTGGATTGAATCAGGGCATGTGAAGCGTCTGGGGTAAACCATGGAAAGCTGTGTAGGTATGTATATATGCGTGTGTGGACGTATGTATATACATGTGTATGGGGGTGTGTTGGGCCATTTCTTTCGTCTGTTTCCTTGCGCTACCTCGCAAACGCGGGAGACAGCGACAAAGCAAAAAAAAAAAAAATAAACTTTGACAAAGCGCCCCCATCCACAAGCCCAGCGAGATAAAGTGAAGAGCTCCGAGCTCCATCCTATTTCAGCAGTTGTAAACAAAGTCGTGATATAGGAAAGACCAAGTTTATATTTGTAGGGTTGCTACAAACTGTTATCCATGAATCAGACCACTCAAATGTTTCATGACTCTCAAGCACTGAAAGTTATACAATGTACGGACCTGTGGCACGTACAGGTTTCTGATAACCTCACATGGCCAAGGAAAACCTTACCTCATCTTGAAATCAACTAACCACGTTCACCACCTGGAATCCTTGTTAATCCAGAGATTTTATCATTAACAGATTTTACAGTCACCTAGAAGGACCCATAAGATGTCAGTTCTCCTACTTTCCTCCAATGTTACTTGAGAGAAGGGAATGAGTTAACTCAGGTATGGTCGCAGACCAGTGTCGGTATATTCTTACATATCACTTGTGTAATGACACGCATGATATAATCAACAAATTGTAGTAGAGTCAAATACTCGAACTAATTTTTCTACTGCTACAAGAGCAGCAGACAGTAGGAATAGCTCGCATAACATCCACTAAGGGAGCACTGGGAAGATTAGATGTTGAGTACGTACTATAACCATTGTTGACAACTGTCAGCCTGTATTCGAGAGGCTGACAGGCTTGAAGGTGAGCCTTATGATCGCCCCATACATATGAAATTAAAAATTTGATTATTTCAGTCACTGCTTGTTGGCGGAAGCTTTAAGACACTAGACTTACTTTTCAGTATTAGTAGGCAAGTATGAATGACCAAATCACTTGTCTTTCAAACTGTTAATGATGGTTATGATCAGGAAGCAAAACTAGCAATATTTTGACTTGCATTGCCTTTACCCCTCACACACTGCCCTACTTCTTTAATTTGACCCGGAGGCGCCTTGTGCTTAATTCTCGCGGTCTCTCCTCATATGGTTTGTTACGCTAGGAAGGAATCAATTTAGTTGCTCTTTGCTGCACTGATTCCAATTCAAGAATATCCTTACTTGAGTGGGGGAACCAAAACTGCACTACATATTAGGCATGTGGTTCACCTAGAATTAGGTATAGTGGCAATATTACATCCTCGCTTTTATACGAAATTTTCTGTTTAAAAATCCTAACATCCCATTTGCATTCTTGGCAGCTTCATTGCAATGCTGGGAAAATACGAAGTTACCGGAGACAGTGACCCTTAGATCCCTCATACTAGGGGTGTCCTTTGTCTTGTGGCCCATCAGTTCATAACCAAAGTTTGTTTAGTTTTCCTACATGTAACAATTGACGTTTATTGACGTTAAATAGCATTTACCATTTACAAGACCATCAAACGAACCTATCTAGATCCTCTTGTAATCTTAGCTTATCTTCAGTTTAAATGGCACTGCCGATATTTGTGTCATCTGCAAATTTGGACACTAGGTTATTTAGCCTTTTGTTGATATCGTTAATATAAATGATGAAAAGTATAGGCCCAAGAACGGATCCCTGGGGACCCACTAGTAAAGGATGACCACGGTGATGATTCCTCATTCATTTCGACTTTCTCCTTACTATCATGTAACCAAGCTTCAATTCAATTTCCTGATCAACCACTCATCCCCAAATCCCAAACTTTGTGCATCAAGTTAACGTGGGGGACTTTGTCGAATGCTATCTGGAAGTCCAGAAACATTGCATCTATTACTTTTGTCTTGCGGGTATTGAATTATGTATGATAGAATTCAAGGAGGTTTGTGAGGCATGACCTGCGTCTTCTAAAACCATGTTGTGTATTAATCATCAGTCTGTGTTGTTCCTGATAAGTTACGATTTTTTGACTACAGAAGTTTATATATAACACTGTATAACACAAATTTTGTTCCTGGGTAGTAAGTGTTATTTTCTAATTGCTTATGCGTAAAAGTAGAGACAAAGGCTATTATTCCCTTCAAACTTTGCTTTTGTGACCAGGACAGTGATATTTTGAAATTTTCCTTTTTCCAGTTGGACAACGCGTGACTTTGCACATTTGTATTCAATAAAATCAGAAAAAAAACAACAACATATGAATCAAAATAAACACGTATTTACACCAATGTTATACAAAATTGATCAAAATTAGAATTGAGTAGTTTTTCGAGATTTACAATTGTACTGTAAATCACCACGAATAAGGCACGAAATATCATCTTCCATCATGTTCTCGTTACATGTTCCTTGGTAGCGGCGTTCAAAGTCCAGTATATCGTGATGGAAGCGCTTGCCTTGCTTCTCCGAATAAGCCCATGATCTTTAGTTTATCAAGATAAGCGTCAAGGGTATGAACCTTAAGGGGCATTATGCAGCCCATTTTGCCATAGTTCTTCACCATAATCTCAACTAACTCCACATAGATATCGCCCACGTGATTGCTAAGGAAGCCCCGAACCACTGCGACAAAGCTGTACCAAGCTGCTTTCTCCTTCCTGGTGAGGTTCTTGGGGAATCCCTTGCACTCCAGGATCTTTATCAATGGTCCGAGGAAGACACTGGCTTTGACCTTTGCCTCAGACAACCTAAGGAAGAAGTCTTGAAGGTATTTGAAGGCTGCAAACTAATGTGATTTTATATTTTCATAAGGTTCCCACTTGACAGTGCTCATCCCCACAGAGAATTCGATCCACCGTGGCCATTCCCGCCTTTGGTAGTGCGCCACGGTGTCCCTGCTGCCCTAAAGGCAAAGATAGCAGGGAAACTTGGCAAAACCACCCTGGAGACCCATCAGGAATGCCGCTATTTTGAAGTCTCTGATGACCTCCCAGCTGTACGTACTCATCACACTTCAAGGCGTCTAGCAAGGTCTTGACTCTGTTCAGTGGAAGAGACGGGTACTTGTTCCCGTTATGGAGTAGCACGAGTTAGAGGCTCCGGGATGAGCTGTCAATAAAGAGGTGCCACTCGTTCGGGTTACGGGCGATTTAAAGTGCCTCGAACAGACTGGTTACATTGTGGCAGAAGCAGAGCCAATCTTGATGGGTGAAGATGGTGGATAAACCTTGGTGACGCTTCCTCTGATCTGCGATCTGCGCACTTTAATCCAACAAGTTCCACTGCTTGAGCCTAGACGTCAAAAGCTCGGCACTGGGCTTTGTGAGACCAAGATCTTTGATAAAGTCGTTGAGGCCTTTTTGATTGGGGTAGTATGGGTTTCTCTCCTCATCTACAACTCTGAAATTGTAATCTGGATCTACATCGCCTTCTTTCCCCTCCGACTTGCTGGTCTGTTCTGACGACGGCTGCTTTCTCTCCAGAGGAGTGGGTGTAGGGAGCTCAGGGCCGTGTGGCACAAGGACAATGGATGAGAGAATGGTGACAGCAGGTGCAGTCAGCCAGTCCGACATTTGGAAGGATTCACCATGCAGAAGTAGCAGTTGCTTTAGTGGTCAGTGGGTTCCCGCCAGATTCTTGGGATGGCGAACGTCATGGCTCTCTTTTCTCTTCCGTACCATTCTGCAAAAAAAAAAATATATATATGAAATTGTGATAATGAAAAGATTACACCTGTCTTTACATAGATTTATTTCTCCCGTGACTAATGTGTAAGAGATTCTCTCAACATGGTATCTTTTTTCAAAATAATTGAAAATGAAATGAAAAATGAAATAAGAAATAAAATCTTAAAAACTCAGCAAAATGTTATAACATAAAATTCCGCCATCCAAACAGACAACAATTGTCTATCTTACATTCCAGAACTTTTTTTTTTGAGCGATCGGGGCCTGACATACAGAAGGGTGAGTGGCGTACAAGGAATAGGGTAAAATGGAACGATAGGGAACACCGGAGTCGAAGTTTTGTCAATGGATTCAAAAAGGGCATGTAAAGTGTCTGGGGGAAACCATGCACAGGTTTCTGGGGCCTCGATGTGAACACGGGACTATGGTTTCGGTGCATTGCGCATGACAGCTAGAGACTGAGTATGAGAGAGTGCAGCAATTTTTTGTTTTTTTCCAAACACTACCTCCCTGGAAGTGAAGCGGGATGCTATTTAATGTGTGAAGAGGTAACGTCAGGAAGGGATGAATGCAAGCAACTATGAATACGTATATGTGTATATATTTATGTCTGAATATATATATATATATATATATATATATATATATATATATATATATATATATATATATATATATATATATATATATATATATATATATATATATATATATATATATATATATATATGTATGTATGGGTGTATATGTTGATATGTATATGTGTGTAAATGTGCATGAAAGGGTGTTAATGGACACGTATCTATAAATGAGTAAATGGGCCATTCTTCGTATGTTTCTTTGCGCTATATCGCTGACGCGGGAAAACGGCTATCAAGTACAAAAGATAAGTTACATAAAATGTTTTATATATATGTATATACGTATATATATATATATATATATATATATATATATATATATATATATATATATATATATATATATATATATATATATATATATATATATATATATATATATATATATATATATATATATATATATATATATATATATATATATATATATATATATATATATATATATATATATATATATATATATATATATATATATATATATATATATATATATATATATATATATATATATATATATATATATATATATATAATATATATACACTCACTCTTATCCCCTTTGCCTTTGTACAATGGCACTATCCACGCATTCCGCCAATCCTCGGGCACCTCACCATGAGTCATACATACATTAAATAACCTTACCAACCAGTCAACAATACAGTCACCCCCTTTTCTAATATATTCCACTGCAATACCATCCAAACCTGCTGCCTTGCCGGCTTTCATCTTCCGCAAAGCTTTCACTACCTCTTCTCTGTTTAACAAATCATTTTCCCTAACCCTCTCACTTTGCACACCACCTCGACCAAAACACCCTATATCTGCCACTCTATCATCAAACACATTCAACAAACCTATATATATATATATATATATATATATATATATATATATATATATATATATATATATATCCCTGGGGATAGGGGAGAAAGAATACTTCCCACGTATTCCCTGCGTGTCGTAGAAGGCGACTAAAAGGGAAGGGAGCGGAGGGCTGGAAATCCTCCCCTCTCGTTTTTTTTTTTTTTTTTTTTAATTTTCCAAAAGAAGGAACAGAGAAGAGGTCCAGGTGAGGATATTCCCTCAAAGGCCCAGTCCTCTGTTCTTAACGCTACCTCGCTATCGCGGGAAATAGCGAATAGTATGAAAAAAAAAAAAAAAAAAAATATACATATATATATATATATATATATATATATATATATATATATATATATATATATATATATATATATATATATATATATGTATATATATATATATATATATATATATATTCAAACTTTTTTTTTTCAAACTATTCGCCATTTCCAGCATCAGCAAGGTAGCGTTAAGAACAGAGGACTAGGCCTCTGAGGGAACATCCTCACCTGGCCCCCTTCGCTGTTGCTTTTTTTGGAAAATTAATAAAAAAACAAGAGGGGAGGATTTCCAGCTCCCCGCTCCCTACCCTTTTAGTCGCCTTTTACGACACGCAGGGATTACGTGGGAAGTATTCTTTCTCCCCTATCCCCAGGAATTATATATATATATATCTATATCTATATATATATATATATATATATATATATATATATATATATATATATATATATATATATATATATATATATATATATATATGTATATATAATGATATGATACAGCGCTGGTGGCTGATTCATGTGAGAAACTGCAGAAGCTGGTGACTGAGTTTGGTAAAGTGTGTGAAAGAAGAAAGTTAAGAGTAAATGTGAATAAGAGCAAGGTTATTAGGTACAGTAGGGTTGAGGGTCAAGTCAATTGGGAGGTAAGTTTGAATGGAGAAAAACTGGAGGAAGTAAAGTGTTTTAGATATATAGGAGTGGATCTGGCAGCGGATGGAACCATGTAAGCGGAAGTGAATCATAGGGTGGGGGAGGGGGGCGAAAATCCTGGGAGCATTGAAGAATGTGTGGAAGTCGAGAACATTCTCTCGGAAAGCAAAAATGGGTATGTTTGAAGGAATAGTTGTTCCAACAATGTTGTATGATTAGGAGGCGTGGGCTATGGATAGAGTTGTGCACAGGAGGTTGGATGTGCTGGAAATGAGATGTTTGAGGACAATGTGTGGTGAGAGGTGGTTTGATCGAGTAAGTAATGTAAGGGTAAGAGCGATGTGTGGAAATAAAAAGAGCTTGGTTGAGAGAGCAGAAGAGGGTGTTTTGAAATGGTTTGGGCACATGGAGAGAATGAGTGAGGAAATATTGACCAAGAGGATATATGTGTCGGAGGTGGAGGGAACGAGGAGAAGTGAGAGACCAAATTAGAGGTGGAAAAATGGAGTGAACAAGATTTTGAGTAATCGGGGCCTGAACATGCAGGAGGGTGAAAGGAGGGCAAGGAATAGAGTGAATTGGATCGATATCGTATACCTGGGTTGACGTGCTGTCAGTGGATTGAATCAGGGCATTTGAAGCGTGTGGGGTAAACCACGGAAAGCTGTGTGGGGCCTGGATGTGGAAAGGGAGCTGTGGTTTTGGGCATTTTGCTGACAGCTGGGGACGAGTGGAACAAAGGGCCTTTGTTATCTTTTCCTAGCGCACCTCCACATGGGGGGGAGGGGTGGGGATTCCATGTGTGGCGAGGTGGCGATGGGAAAAAATAAAGGCAGGGATGTAATTGTGGCATGGGTATATATGTATGTGTTTTTGTAGTATATTTTGTGTACATTTAAAGTATGGGAGTGAATGTTTCGTTGTGGAGTGTGTGTATATACTGTATATGGGGGGGGGGGTTGGGGCCCGTCTTTCTTCTGTTTTTTTGCGTACCTCGCAAATGCGGGAGACAGCGACAAAGCAAAAAAAAAAATAAATTTAAATTAATATGTATTATATGAAAAGTGTTGTATATATAAAATATAATTTTATTAAAAAATTTATTAATTAAATATAATATATAATATTATTTTTATATATATATAATAAATTTTTTTTTAAAATATATATAAATAATTTTTAAATATTTTATTATTATT
>NC_092237.1:29778194-29790396 GCF_036320965.1 Panulirus ornatus | reverse complement strand
TATAGTGGATACAGGATTACAAGTATCTACTAACCTTTTACATGCTTCTTAACCAATAGGAATTTTACATCGGATCAAGTCCAATTAAATAATTATCAATTAAATGATTTAGATTGCTCTCTTCCAATAAAAAAAGGAAAACATTTTCATCTGACGAAATAAAGTAAAGGGGAAGATAAGTAATAATTTAATTTTTCAAGAGCACATCAGTTTTGTCTGTCAGATGATGCTTGGGTGGGTCCAAATTCAATGCTCAGAAATTTCCCTTTGATGTATATGGAATTCCTGAGTGCAGCCAATAATATCTTGCGATCTTTAAATTTAAGGATTCACATTTCTAACCCCCAGCAAAGTCTAGGCAGTTACAAAAGCCTGGAGAGTAACTGGAGAAATCTGGCCCTTGGATACATATATCTTAAATGTTCACGTTGATCCACCTCTGGCCCTCAAAAGGACCACAAAACCCATCACCACTCACTTGGCAAATTTTGAAAACATCCAACTCAAGGTGCTTCAGAGTCCACTTCTCATGGCACTGCACCGATAAGACGTTTCCACACAATTCCTGCTAAGCAAGTTATAACTGTCAGTGCGGAGTCAGACTTTCATAGGAAAAACTGTACACAGAGGAGTGTAAAGTACCAGTGGCACCATCAGGTTACATTAAATGGACCCACCCTTGTTTTCGAGATTTATATATATATATATATATATATCTATATATATATGTATATATATATATATATATATATATATATATATATATATATATATATATATATATATATATATATATATATATATATATATATATATATATATATATATATATATATATATTTTTTTTTTTTTTTTTTTTTTTTTTTTATACTTTGTCGCTGTCTCCCGCGTTTGCGAGGTAGCGCAAGGAAACAGACGAAAGAAATGGCCCAACCCCCCCCCCCATACACAGGTACATACACACGTCCACACACGCAAATATACATACCTACACAGCTTTCCATGGTTTACCCCAGACGCTTCACATGCCTTGATTCAATCCACTGACAGCACGTCAAACCCTGTATACCACATCGCTCCAATTCACTCTATTCCTTGCCCTCCTTTCACCCTCCTGCATGTTCAGGCCCCGATCACACAAAATCTTTTTCACTCCATCTTTCCACCTCTAATTTGGTCTCCCTCTTCTCCTCGTTCCCTCCACCTCCGACACATATATCCTCTTGGTCATGTAAGGCATGTGTACGTGTAGGAAGAGAGGAAAGTGATTGGTTCTCAGTGAATGTAGGTTTGCGGCAGGGGTGTGTGATGTCTCCATGGTTGTTTAATTTGTTTATGGATGGGGTTGTTAGGGAGGTGAATGCAAGAGTTTTGGAAAGAGGGGCAAGTATGAAGTCTGTTGGGGATGAGAGAGCTTGGGAAGTGAGTCAGTTGTTGTTTGCTGATGATACAGCGCTGGTGGGTGATTCATGTGAGAAACTGCAGAAGGTGGTGACTGAGTTTGGTAAAGTGTTTGAAAGAAGAAAGTTAAGAGTAAATGTGAATAAGAGCAAGGTTATTAGGTACAGTAGGGTTGAGGGTCAAGTCAATTAGGAGGTGAGTTTGAATGGAGAGAAACTGGAGGAAGTGAAGTGTTGTGCATCAAAACCACTAACACACTCATTCAGCTGCTCCCAAAACACTTGCCTTTCATGATCTTTCTTCTCCTGCTCAGGTGCATATGCACCAATAATCACCCATCTCTCTCCATCAACTTTCAGTTTTACCCATATTAATTTAGAATTTACTTTCTTACATTCTATCACATGCTCCACAATTCCTGTTTCTAGAGTAGTGCTACTCCTTCCCTTGCTCTTGTTCTCTCACTAACCCCTGACTTTACTCCCAAGACATTCCCAAATAACTCTTGCCCTTTACCCTTGAGCTTCGTTTCACTCACAGCCAAAACATCCAGGTTCCTTTCCTCAAACATACTACCTATCTCTCCCTTTTTCACATCTTGGTTACATCCACGCACATTTAGACAACCCAATCTGAGCCTACGAGGAGGATGAGCACTCCCCGCGTGACTCCTTCTTCTGTTTCCCATTTTAGAAAGTTTGAATGGAGAAAAAAATGAGGAAGTAAAGTGTTTTAGATATCAGGGAGTGGATCTCGCAGCGGATGGAACCATGGAAGCGGAAGTGAATCATAGGTTGGGGGAGGGGGCGAGAATCCTGGGAGCCTTGAAGAATGTGTGGAATTCGAGAACATTATCTCCGAAAGCAAAAATGGCTATATTTGAAGGAATAGTGGTTTCAACAATGTTTTATGGTTCCGAGGCGTAGGCTATGGATAGAGTTGTGCGCAGGAGGATGGATGTGCTGGAAATGAGATGTTTGAGGACAATATGTGGTGTGAGGTGGTTTGATCGAGTAAGTAATGTGAGGGTAAGAGAGATGTCTGGAAATAAAAAGAGCGTGGTTGTGAGAGAAGAAGAGTGTGTTTTGAAATGGTTTGTGCGCATGGAGAGAATGAGTGTTTAAAGATTGACCAAGAGGATATATGTGTCGGAGGTGGAGGGAACGAGGAGAAGTGGGAGACAAAATTGGAGGTGTAAAGATGGAGTGAAAAAGATTTTGAGTGTTCGGGGCCTGAACATGCAGGAGGGTGAATGGCGGGCAAGGAATAGTCTGAATTACATCCATGTGGTATACCGGGGTCGACCTGCTCTCAATGGATTGAGCCAGAGCATGTGAAGCGTCTGGGGTAAACCATGGAAAGTTCTGTGGGGCCTGGATGTGGAAAGGGAGCTGTGGCTTCGGGCATTATTGCATGACAGCTAGAGACTGAGTGTGAAGGAATGTGGCCTTTGTTGTCTTTTTCTAGCGCTACCTCGCACATATGAGGGGGGAGGGGGATGTTATTCCATGTGTGGCGAGGTGACGATGGGAAAGAATAAAGGCAGACAGTGTGAATTGTGTGCATTTGTATATATGTATATGATAGGGTTGATAGAGATGCTCTGTGGAAGGTATTAAAAATATATGGTGTAGGAGGCAAATTGTTAGAAGCAGTGAAAAGTTTTTATCGAGGATGTAAGGCATGTGTACGTGTAGGAAGAGAGGAAAGTGATTGGTTCTCAGTGAATGTAGGTTTGCGGCAAGAGTGTGTGATGTCTCCATGGTTGTTTAATTTGTTAATGGATGGGGTTGTTAGGGAGGTGAATGCAAGAGTTTTTGGAAAGAGGGGCAAGTATGAAGTCTGTTGTGGATGAGAGAGCTTGGGAAGTGAGTCAGTTGTTGTTCGCTGATGATACAGCGCTGGTGGCTGATTCATGTGAGAAACTGCAGAAGCTGGTGACTGAGTTTGGTAAAGTGTGTGAAAGAAGAAAGTTAAGAGTAAATGTGAATAAAAGCAAGGTTATTAGGTACAGTAGGTTTGAGGGTCAAGTCAATTGGGAGGTAAGTTTGAATGGAGAAAAATTGGAGGAAGTAAAGTGTTTTAGATATCTGGGAGAGGATATGGCAGCGGATGGAACCATGGAAGCGGAAGTGAATCATAGGGTGGGGGAGGAGGCGAGAATCCTGGGAGCCTTGAAGAATGAGTGGAAGTCGAGAACATTATCTCGGAAAGCAAAAATGGGTATGTTTGAAGGAATAGTGGTTCCAACAATGTTGTATGGTTGCGAGGCGTTGGCTATTGATAGAGTTGTGCGCAGGAGTGTGGATGTGCTGGAAATGAGATGTTTGAGAACAATGTGTGGTGTGAGGTGGTTTGATCGAGTAAGTAACGTAAGGGTAAGAGAGATGTGTGGAAATAAAAAGAGCGTGGTTGAGAGAGCAGAAGAGGCTGTTTTGAAATGGTTCGGGCACATGGAGAGAATGAGTGAGGAAAGATTGACCAAGAGGATATATGTGTCGGAGGTGGAGGGAACGAGGAGAAGAGGGAGACCAAATTGGAGGTGGAAAGATGGAGTGAAAAAGATTTTGTGTGATCGGGGCCTGAACATGCAGGTGGGTGAAAGGAGGGCAAGGAATAGAGTGAATTGGAGCGATGTGGTATACCGGGGTTGACGTGCTGTCAGTGGATTGAATCAGGGCATGTGAAGCGTCTGGGGTAAACCATGGAAAGCTGTGTAGGTATGTATATTTGCGTGTGTGGACGTATGTATATACATGTGTATGGGGGTGGGTTGGGCCATTTCTTTCGTCTGTTTCCTTGCGCTACCTCGCAAACGCGGGAGACAGCGAAAAAAAAAAAAAAAAAAAAAAAATATATATATATATATATATATATATATATATATATATATATATATATATATATATATATATATATATATATATATATATATATATATATATATATATATATATATATATATATATATATATATATATATATATATATATATATATATATATATATGTATATATATACATATATACATGGGGATAGGGAAGAAAGAATACTTCCCACGCATTCCTCGTGTTGTAGAAGGCGACTAAAGGGGGCGGGAGCGGGGGGCTGGAAACCCTCCCCTCCTTGTATTTTAACTTTCTAAAAGGGGAAACAGAAGAAGGAGTCAAACGAGGAGTGCTAATCCTCCTCGGAGGCTCAGATTGGGGTGTCAAATGTGTGTGGATTTAACCAATTTCAGAAAAAAGGAGAGATATGTAGGTTTGAGGATTGGAACCTGGATGTTTTCCCTCTCAGTGAAACGAAGCTAAAGGGTAAAGGGGAAGAGTGGTTTGGGAATGTCTTGGGAGTAAAGTCAGGAGTTAGTGCGAGGACAAGAGCAAGGTAAGGAGTAGCAATACTCCTGAAACAAGAGTTCTGGGAATATGTGATACAGTGTAAGAAAGTAAACTCTGGATTGATATTGGTAAAACTGAAAGTGGATGGAGAGACATGGGTGATTATTGGTGCATTTGCTCCTGGGCATGAGAAGAAAGATCATGAGATGAGTGATTTGAATGCAAAGGTGAGTGATGTGGCAGTTGAGGAAATAATTGTTGTAAATGGGGTGTTCAGTGTTGTAAATGGAAATGCTGAAGAACTTGTAGATTTATTTGCTGAAAAAGGACTGGTGATTGGGAATACCTGCTTTAAAAAGAGAGATGTAGGAGACATGGCCAGAGGGAGTTATTGTATTACGTGTTAATTGATAGGCGCGCGAAAGGGAGATTTTTCGATGTTAATGTGCTCAGAGCTACAACTGGAGGGATGTCTGATCATTATCTAGTGGAGGCGAAGGTGAAGATTTGTAGAGGTTTTCACAAAAGAGGAGAGAATGTTGGGGTGAAAAGAGTGGTGAGAGTAAGTGACCTTCGGAAGGAGACTTGTGTGAGGAAGTGCCAGGTGAGACTGAGTACAAAATGCAAAAAGGTAAGAACAAAGGACGGAAGAGGAGAGGGGGAGGAATAGGATGTATTTAGGGAAGCATTGAAGGCTTGCGCAAAGGATGCTTGTGGTATGAAAAGCGCGGGAGGTGGGCAGATTAGAAAGGGTATTGAGTGGTGGGATTAAGGAGTAAGATTATTAGTGAAAGAGAAGAGAGGAATTTGGACGATTTCTGCAGGAAAATAGTGCAAATGAGTGGGATATGTATGAAAGAAAGAGGCAGGAGGTCAAGAGAAAGGTGCAAGAGGTGAAAAAGAGGGCAAATGAGAGTTGGGGCGAGAGAGTATCATTAAATTTTGAGGAGACAAAAGATAATTTGGAAGGAGGTAAATAAAGTGCGTAGGACAAAGGAACAAATGGTAACTTTAGTGAAGGGGGCTAATGGGGAGGTGATAACAAGTATTGGTGATGTGAGAAGGAGATGGAGTAAGTATTTTGAAGGTTTCTTGAATGTGTTTGTTGATAGAGTGGCAGATATAGGGTGTTTTGGTCGAGGTGGTGTGAAAAGTGAGAGGGTTATGGAAAATGATTTGATAAACGGAGAAGAGGTAGTAAAAGCTTTGAAGAAGATGAAAGCCGGCAATTAGCGGGTTTGGATGGTATTGCAGTAGGATTTATTAAAAACAAAAGGGGGGTGACTGTATTGTTGACTGGTTGTTAAGGTTATTTAATGTATGTATGACTCATGGTGAGGTGAATTAGGATTGGCGGAATGCTTGCATAGTGCCATTGTGCAAAGGCAAGGGGGATAAAAGTGAGTGTTCAAATTACAAAGGTATAAGTTTGTTGAGTATTCCTGGGAAATTATATAGGAGGGTATTGATTGAGAGGGTGAAGGCATGTACAGACCATTAGATTGGGGAAGAAGTGTGGTTTCAGAAGTGGTAAAGGATGTGTGGATCAGGTGTTTGCTTTCAATAAAGTATATGAGAAATACGTAGAAAAGCAAATGGATTTGTATGTAGCATTTACGGATCTGAGAAGGCATTTGATAGAGCTGATAGAGATGCTCTGCGGAAGGTATTAAGAATATAGAGTGTGGGAAGCAATGTGTTAGAAGCAGTGAGAAGATTTTTATCATGGTTGTAAAGCATGTGTACGTGTAGGAAGAAAGTGATTGGTCCTCAGTGAATGTAGGTTTGCAGCAGGGGTGTGATGTCTCCATGGTTATTTATATTGTTTATGGATGGGGTTGTTAGTGAGGTGAATGCAAAAGTTTTGGAAAGAAGGGCAAATATGCAGTTTATTGTGGATAAGAGAGCTTGGGAAGTGAGTCAGTTGTTTTTCGCTGATGATACAGGGCTGGTGGCTGAATCGCGTGAGAAACTGCAAAACCTGGTGACTGAGTTTGGTAAAGTGTGTGAAAGAAGAAAGTTGGAGTAAATGTGAATAAGAGTGTTGAGGGACAAGGCAATTGGGAGGTAAGTTTGAATAGAGAAAAACTAGAGGAATTGAAGTGTTTTAGATATCTGGGAGTGGATCTGGCAGAGGATGGAACCTTGGAATCGGAAGTGAATCATAGGGTGGGGGAGGGGGCGAAAGTTCTGGAAGCGTTGAAGAATGTGTGGAAGTCAGGAACATTATCTGGGAAAGGAAAAATGGGTAAGTTTGAAAGAATAGTGGTTCCAACAATGTTATATATTTGCAAGGCGTGGGTTATGGATAGAGTTGTGTGGAGAAGGGTAGATGTGGTGGAAATGAGATGTATGAGGACAATATGTGGTGTGAGGTGGTTTGATCGAGCAAATGATAGTAGAGTAAGAGAGATGTGTGGTAATAGAAAGATCATGGATGAGAGAGCAAAAGAGGGTGTTTTGAAATGGTTTAGTCAGATGGAGAGAGTCAGTGAGGAAAGATTGACCACGGGGATATGATTGTCAGAGATGGAGGGAACAAGGAGAAGTGGGAGACCAAGTTAGAGGTGGAAAGATGGAAGGAAAAAGATTATGAGTGATCGGGGACTTAACACACAGGAGGGTGAAAGGCGTGCAAGGAATATAATAAATTGTAACGATGTGGTATTCCGGGGTCGACGTGCTGTCAATGGATTCAACCATGGCATGTGATGCGTCTGGGGTAAACCAAGGAAAGTTTTGTGGGAAAGAATATTTATATATATATATATATATATATATATATATATATATATATATATATATATATATATATATATATATATATATATATATATATATATTCATATATATATATATATATATATATATATATATATATATATATATATATATATATATATATATATATATATATATATATATATATATATATATATATATATATATACATATATATATATATATGTATATATATATATATATATATATATATATATATATATATATATATATATATATATATATATATATATATATATATATATATATATATATATATATATATGTATATATATATATATATATATATATATATATATATATATATATATATATATATATATATATATATATATATATATATATATATATATATATATATATATATATATATATATATATATATATATATATATATATATATATATGTATGTAGGGAGCGGGGGGCTGGAAATCCTCCCCTCTCGTTTTTTTTTTTCTTTTTTTAATTTTCCAAAAGAAGGAACAGAGAAGAGGGCCAGGTGAGGATATTTCCTCAAAGGCCCAGTCCTCTGTTCTTAACGCAACCTCGCTGTCGCGGGAAATGGCGGATAGTATGAAAAAAAAAAAATATATATATATATATATATATATATATATATATATATATATATATATATATATATATATATATATATATATTCCCTGGGGATAGGGGAGAAAGATTATTTCCCACGTATTCCCTGCGTGTCATAGGCGACTAAAAGGGAAGGGAGCGGGGTGATGGAAATCCTCCCCTCTCTTTTTTTTTTTTTTAATTTTCCAAAAGAAGGAACAGAGAAGAGGGCCAGGTGAGCATATTCCCTCAAAGGCCCAGTCCTCTGTTATTAACGCTACCTCGCTATCGCGGGAAATGGCGAATAGTATAAAAAAGAAAAAAAAAAAAAAAAAATATATATATATATATATATATATATATATATATATATATATATATATATATATATATATATATATATATGTATATATATATAAATATATATATATATATATATATATATATATATATATATATATATATATATATATATATATATATATATATATATATATATATATATATACATATATATATATATATATATATATATATATATATATATATATATATATATATATATATATATATATATATATATATATATATCCCTGGGGATAGGGAAGAAAGAATACATCCCATGCAATCCTCACGTGTTGTAGAACGCGACTAAAGGGAACGGGAGAGGGGGGCCAGAAACCCTCCCCTTCTTGTATTTTAACTTTCTAAAAGGGGAAACAGAAGAATGAGTCACGCGGGCAGTGCTCATTCTCCTCGGAGGCTTAGATTGGGGTGTCTAAATGTGTGTGGATGTAACCAAGATGAGAAAAAAGGAGAGATAGGTAGTATGTTTGAGGAAAGGAGCCTGGATGTTCTTGCTCTGAGTGAAACGAAGATCAAAGGTAAAGGGGAAGAGTGGTTTAGGAATGTCTTGGGAGTAAAGTCAGGGGTTAGTGAGAGGACAAGAGGAAGGGAAGGAGTAGCACTACTCCTGAAACAGGAGTCGTGGTAGCATGGGATTGAGTATAAGAAAGTAAATTCTACATTGGTATGGGTAAAACTGAAAGGTGATGGAGAGAGATTGGTGATTATTGGTGCATATGCACCTGGGCATGAGAAGAAAGATCATGAGAGGCAAATGTTCTGGGAGAAGCTGAATGAGTGTGCTAGTGGTTCTGATGTACAAGACCCATAGTGATAGGTGATTTGAATGCACAGGTGAATAATGTGGCAGTTGAGGGAATAATTGGTATACATGGGGTGTTCAGTGTTGTAAAAGGTAATGGTGAAGAGCTTGTCGATTTATGTACTGAAAAAGGACTTGTGATTAAGAATACCTTGTTTAAAGGCGAGATATATATAAGTATACGGTGTATGTAGGAGGGATGGCCAGAGAGCGTTATTGGATTACGTGTTAATTGATAGGCGCGCGAAAGAGAGACTTTTGGATCTTAATGTGCTGATAGCCGCAACTGGAGGGATGTCTGCTCATTATCTTGTGGAGTCGAAGGTGAAGATTTGTAGGGGTTTTCAGAAAAGAAGAGAGAATGTTGGGATAAAGAGAGCGGTGAGAGTAAGTGACCTTGGGAAGGAGACTTGTGTGAGGAAATACAGAATGGAAAAAGGTGAGAACAAAGGAAGTAAGGGGAGTGGGGAGGGAATGGGATGTATTTACGGAGGCAGTGATGCCTTCCGCAAAATATGCTTGTAGCATGAGAAGCGTGGGAGGTGGGTCGATTAGAAAGGGTAGTGAGTGGTGGGATGAAGAAGTAAGATTATTAATGAAAGAGAAGAGAGAGGCATTTGGACGATTTTTGCAGGAAAAAAATGCTAATGAGTGGGAGATGTATAAAAGAAAGAGGAAGGGGGTCAAGAGAAAGGTGCAAGACGTGGAAAAGAGGGCAAATGAGGGTTGGGGTGAGAGAGTATCATGAAATTTTAGGGATGTTTAACAGATGTTTTGAAAGGAGGTAAATAAAGTGCGTAAGACAAGGGAGCAAAAGGGAACTTCAGTGAAGCAGGTTAATGGGAAGAAGTATTGGTGATGTGAGAAGGAGATGGAGTGGGTATTTTGAAGGTTTGTTGAATGTGTTTGATGATAGAGTGAGAGATATAGGGTGTTTTGGTCGAGGTGGTGTGCAAAGTGAGAGGGTTAGGGAAAATGATTTGGTAAACAAAGAAGAGGTAGTAAAAGCTTTGCGGAAGATTGAAAGCCGGCAAGGCAGCATGTTTGGATGGTATTGCAGTGGAATTAATTAAAAAAAGAGGTGACTGTACTGTTGACTGGTTGGTAAGGTTGTTTAGTGTAAGTATGATTCATGGTGAGGTGCCTGAGGATTGGCGGAATGCTTACATAGTGCCATTGCACAAAGGCAAAGGGAATAAGAGTGAGTGCTCAAATTACAGAGATATAAGTTTGTTGAGTATTCCTGGTGAGTTATATGTGAGGGTATTGATTGAGAGGGTGAAGGCATGTACAGAGCATCAGATTGGGGAAGAGCAGTTTGGTTTCAAAATTGTTAGAGGATGTGTGGATCACGTGTTTGCTTTGAAGAATGTATGTGGGAAATACTTAGAAAAGGATATAGATTTGTATGTAGCATTTATGGATCTGGAGAAGGCATATGATAGAGTTGATAGAGATGCTCTGTGGAAGGTTTTAAGATTATATGGTGTGGGAGGTAAGTTGTTAGAAGCAGTGATAAGTTTTTATCGAGGATGTAGGCCATGTGTACGTGTAGGAAGAGAGGAAAGTGATTGCTTCTCAGTGAATGTAGGTTTGCGGCAGGGGTATGTGATTTCTCCATGGTTGTTTAATTTGTTTATGGATGGGTTTGTTAGGGAGGTGAATCCAAGAGTTTTGGAAAGAGGGGCAACTATGCAGTCTGTTGTGGATGAGAGAGCTTGGGAAGTGAGTCAGTTGTTGTTCGCTGATGATACTGAGGTGGTGGCTAATTCATGTGATAAACTGGAGAAGCTGGTGACTGAGTTTGGTAGAGTGTGTAAAAGAAGAAAGTTAAGAGTAAATGTGAATAAGAGCAAGGTTATTAGGTACAGTAGGGTTGAGGGTCAAGTCAATTGGGAGGTAAGTTTGAATGGAGAAAAACTGGAGGAAGTAAAGTGTTTTAGATATCTCGGAATAGATCTGGCAGCGGAATGAACCATGGAAGCGGAAGTGAATCATACGGTGGGGGAGGGGGCGAAACTTCTGGGAGCCTTGAAGAATGTTTGAAAGTCGAGAACATAATCTCGGAAATGAAAAATGGGTATGTTTGAAGGAATAGTGGTTCCAACAATGTTGTATGGTTGCGAGGCGTGGGCTATGGATAGAGTTGTGCGCAGGAGGATGGATAAGCTGGAAATGATATGTTTCAGACAATATGTGGTGTGAGGTGGTTTGATCGGGAAAGTAATGTAAGGGTAAGAGAGATGTGTGGAAATAAAAAGAGTGTTGTTGAGAGAGCAGAAGAGTGTGTTTTGAAATGGTTTGGGCACAAGGAGAGAATGAGTGAGGAAAGATTGACCAAGAGAATATATATGTCAGAGGTGGAGGGATCGAGGAGAAGTTGGAGACCAAATTGGAGGTGGAAAGATGGAGTGAAAAAGATTTTGATTGATCTGGGCCTGAATATGCAGGTGGGTGAAAGGCGTTCAAGGAAAAGAGTGAATTGGAACGATGTGGAATACCGGGGTCGACTTGCTGTCAATGGATTGAACCAGGGGCCTGGATGTGGAAAGCGAGCTATGGTTTCGGTGCATTATTACATGACAGATAGAGACTGAGTGTGAAGGAATGGGGCCTTTGTTGTCTTTTCCTAGCGCTACCTCGCACACATGAAAGGGGAGGGGGATGTTATTCCATGTGTGGTGAGGTGGCGATAGGAATGAATAAGGGCAGACAGTATGAATTATGTACATGTGTATATATGTATATGTCTATGTGTTATATATATGTGTACATTAGATGTATAGGGTAACGTAGATATTGCCGTATGTGGAACGTGGTATACATATAACAATGAGTATGATGGTGTGGGTGGACCATTCTTCGTCTGTATCTTTGCGCTACCTCGCTAGCGCGGGAGACGGCGACAAGCAAAATGAT
>NC_092237.1:29771591-29778094 GCF_036320965.1 Panulirus ornatus | reverse complement strand
GGAGGTGAATGCAAGAGTTTTGGAAAGAGGGGCAAGTATGCAGTCTGTTGTGGATGAGAGACCTCGGGAAGTGAGTCAGTTGTTCGTCGCTGATGACACAGCGCTGGTGGCTGATTCATGCAAGAAACTACCGAAGCTGGTGACTGAGTTTGGTAAAGTGTGTGAAAGAAGAAAGTTAAGAGTAAATATGAATAAGATCAAGGTTATTAGGTACAGCAGTGTTGAGGGTCAAGTCACCTGGGAGGTAAGTTTGAATGGAGAAAAACTGGAGTAAGTAAATTGTTTTAGATATCTGGGAGTGGATCTGGCAGCGGATGGAACCATGGAAGTGGAAGAGAATCATGGGGTGGGGGAGGGGGCGAGAATTCTGGGAGCCTTGAAGAATGTTTGGAAGTCGAGAACATTATCTCGGAAAGCAAAAATGGGTATGTTTGAAGGAATAGTGGTTCCAACAATGTTGTATGGTTGCGAGGCGTGGGCTATGGATGGATTTGTGCGCAGGAGGGTGGAAATGAGAATTTTGAGGGCAATATGTGGTGTGAGGTGGTTTGCTCAAGTAAGTAATGTAAGTGTAAGAGAGATGTGTGGAAATAAAAAGAGTTTGGTTGATAGAGCAGAAGAGGGTGTTTTAAAATGGTTTGGTCAAATGGAGAGAATGAGTGAGGAAAGATTGACCAGGAGGATATATATGTCAGAGGTGGAGGGAACTAGGAGACTTGGGAGACCAAATTGTAGGTGGAAAGATGGAGTGAAAAAGATTTTGAGTGATCGGGGCCTGAATATGCAGGAGGGTGAAAGGCGTGCAAGGAATAGAGTGAATTGGATCGATGTGGTATACCCGGGTCGACGTGCTGTCAGTGTTTTGAACCATTGCATGTGAAGCGTCTAGGGTAAACCATGGAAAGTTCTGTGGGGCCTGGATGTCGAAAGAGAGATGCGGTTTCGGTGCATTATTACATGACAGCTAGAGACTGAATGTGAACGAATGGGGCCTTTGTTGTCTTTTCTTAGCTCTACCTCGCACACATGAGGGGGAGTGGGTTGTTATTCCATGCGTGGCGAGGTGGGGATGTGAACAAATAAAGGCAGACAGTATTAATCATGTACCTGTGTATATATGTATAAGTCTGTGTGTTTATATATATTTGTACATTAAGATGTATAGGTATGTATATTTGCGTGTATGGATGTGTATGTATATACATATGTATATGGTGGGTCGGGCTATTCTTTCGTTTGTTTCCTTGCCCTACCTTGGTAACGCGGGAGACAGCGACAAAGCAAAAAAAAAAAAATATATATATTATATATATATATATATATATATATATACATATATATATATATATATATATATATATATATATATATATATATATATATATATATATATATATATATATATATATATATATATATATATATATATATATATATATATATATATATATATATATATATATTTTTTTTTTTTTTTTTTTTTTTTTTTTTTTTTATACTTTGTCGCTGTCTCCCTATTTCCCTACACGTACACATGCCTTACATCCTCGATAAAAAATTTTCACTGCCTCTAACATCTTGCCTCCCACACCATATATTCTTAGTACCTCCCACAGATCATCTCTGTCAACTCTATCATATGCATTCTCCAGATCCATAAATGCTACATACAAATCCATTTGCTTTTCTAAGTATTTCTCACATACATTCTTCAAAGCAAACACCTGATCCACACATCCTCCACCACTTCTGAAACCACACTGCTCTTCCCCAATCTGATGCTCTGTACATGCCTTCACCCTCTCAATCAATACCCTCCCGTATAATTTACCAGGAATACTCAACAACTTATACCTCTAATTTGAGTACTCACTCTTATCCTCTTTGCCTTTATACAATGGCACTATGCACGCATTCCGCCAATCCTCAGGCACCTTACCATGAATCATACATACATTAAATAACCTTACCAAGCATTCAACAATAGAGTCACCCCCTTTTTTAATAAATTCCTCTGCAATACCATCCAAATCTGCTGCCTTGCCGGCTTTCATCTTCCGCAAAGCTTTTACTACCTCTTCTCTGTTTACCAAATAATTTTCCCTAACCCTCTCACTTTGCACACCAAATCCACCAAAACACACTATATCTGCCACTCTATCATCAAACATATTCAACAAACCTTCAAAATACTCACTCCATCACCTTCGCATATCACCACTACTTGTTATCACCTCCCCATTAGCCCCCTTCCATGAAGTTCAATTTGCGCTCTTGTCTTACGCACTTTATTTACCTCTTTCCAGAACATCTTTTTATCCTCCCTAAAACTTAATGATACTCTCTCACCCCAACTCTCATTTGTAGGAAGAGAGGAAAGTGACTGGGGTGTGCGATGTCTCCATGGTTGTTTAATTTGTTTATGGATTGGGTTATCAGGGAGGTGAATGCAAGAATTTGGAAAGAGGAGCAAGTATGCAGTCTGTTGTGGATGAGAGACCTTGGGAAGTGAGTTAGTTGTTCGTCGCTTATGATACAGTGCTGGTGGTCGATTCATGTGGAAAACTACAGAAGCCGGTGACTGAGTTTGGTAAAGCGTGTGAAAGAAGAAAGTTAAGAGTAAATATGAATAAGTGGAAAGCTATTAGGCACAGTAGGGGTGAGGGTCAAGCCAACTGGGAGGTATGTTTGAATGGAGAAAATTGGAGGAAGTAAAGTGTTTTAGATATCTGGGAGTGGATCTGGCAGCGGATGGAACCATGGAAGCGGAAGTGAATCATAGGGTGGGTAAGGGGGCGAAAATCTTGGGAGCCTTAAAGAATGTTTGGAAGTCGAGAAAATTATCTCGAAAAGCAAAAATGTGTATGTTTGAAGGAATAGTGGTTCCAGCAATGTTGTACGGTTGCGAGGAGTGGGATATGGAGATAAGTGTACACAGGAGGGTGGATGTGCTGGAAATGAGATGTTTGAGGACAATATGTGGTGTAAGGTGGTTTGATCGAGTAAGTAATGTAAGGGTAAGAGAGATGTCTGGAAATAAAAAAAGCGTGGTTGAGAGAGCAAAAGAGGGTGTTTTGAAATGGTTTGGGCACATGGAGAGAATGATTGAGGAAAGATTGGCCAAGAGGATATATGTGTCGGAGGTGGAGGGAACGAGGAGAAGTGGGAGACAGAATTGGAGGTGGAATGATGGAGTGAAAAATATTTTGTGTGATCGGGGCCTGAACATGTAGGAGGGTGAAAGGAGGGCAAGGAATAGAGTGAATTGAATCGATGTGGTATACCGGGGTTGACGTGCTGTCAGTGGATTGAATCAGGGCATGTGAAGCGTCTGGGGTAAACCATGGAAAGCTGTGTAGGTATGTATATTTGCGTGTGTGGACGTATGTATATACATGTGTATGGGGGGTGGGTTGAGCCGGTATACCACATCGATCCAATTCAGTCTATTCCTTGCCCTCCTTTCACCCTCCTGCATGTTCAGGCCCCGATCACAAGAAATCTTTTTCACTCCAACTTTCCACCTCCAATTTGGTCTCCCACTTCTTCTCGTTCCCTCCACGTCCGACACATATATCCTCTTCGTCAATCTTCCCTCACTCACTCTCTCCATGTGCCCAAACCATTTCAAAACATCCTTTTCTGTCCTCTCAACCACGCTCTTTTTATTTCCACACATCTCTCTTACCCTTACGTTACTTACTCGATCAAACCACCTCACACCACACATTGTCCTCAAACATCTCATTTCCGGCACATCCATCCTCCTGCGCACAACTCTATCCATAGCCCGCGCCTCGCAACCATACAACATTGTTGGAACCACTATTCCTTCAAACATACCCATTTTTGCTATCCGAGATAATGCTCTCGACTTCCACACATTCTTCAAGGCTCCCAGGATTTTCGCCCCCTCCCCCACCCTATGATCCACTTCCGCTTCCTGGTTCCATCCGCTGTCAGATCGACTCCCAGATATCTAAAACACTTTACTTCCTCCAGTATTTCTCCATTCAAACTTACCTCCCAATTGACTTGACCCTCAACCCTACTGCACCTAATAACCTTGCTCTTATTCACATTTACTCTCAACATTCTTCTTTCACACACTTTACCAAACTCAGTCACCAGCTTCTGCAGTTTCTCACATGAATCAGCCACCAGCGCTGTATCATCAGCGAACAACAACTGACTCACTTCCCAAGCTCTCTCATCCCCAACAGACTTCATACTTCCCCCTCTTTCCAAAACTCTTTCATTTATCTCCCTAACAACCCCATCCATAAACAAATTAAACAACAATGGAGACATCACACACCCCTGCCGGAAGCCTACATTCACTGAGAACCAATCACTTTCCTCTCCTCCTACACGTACACATGCCTTACATCCTCGATAAAAACTTTTCACTGCTTCTAACAACTTGCCTCCCACACCATATATTCTTAATACCTTCCACAGAGCATCTCTATCAACTCTGTCATAAGCCTTCTCCAGATCCATAAATGCTACATACAAATCCATTTGCTTTTCTAAGTATTTCTCACATACATTCTTCAAAGCAAACACCTGATCCACACATCCTCTACCACTTCTGAAACCACACTGCTCTTCCCCAATCTGATGCTCTGTACATGCCTTCACCCTCTCAATCAATACCCTCCCATATTATTTACCAGGAATACTCAACAAACTTATACCTCTGTAATTTGAGCACTCACTCTTATCCCCTTTGCCTTTGTACAATGGCACTATGCACGCATTCCGCTAATCCTCAGGCACCTCACCATGAGTCATACATACATTAAATAACCTTACCAACCAGTCAATAATACAGTCACCCCCTTTTTTAATAAATTCCACTGTAATACCATCCAAACCTGCTGCCTTGACGGCTTTCATCTTCCGCAAAGCTTTTACTACCTCTTCTCTGTTTACCAAATCATTTTCCCTAACTCTCTCACTTTGCACACCACCTCGACCAAAACACCCTATATCTGCCACTATATCATCAAACACATTCAACAAACCTTCAAAATACTGACTCCATCTCCTTCTCACATCACCACTACTTGTTATCACCCACCCATTTGCGCCCTTCACTGAAGTTCCCATTTGCTCCCTTGTCTTACGCACTTTATTTACCTCGTTCCAGAACATCTTTTTATTCTCCCTAAAATGTAATGATACTCTCTCACCCCAACTCTTATTTGCCCTCTTTTTCACCTCTTGCACCTTTCTCTTGACCTCCTGTCTCTTTCTTTTATACATCTCCCACTCAATTGTATTTTCTCCCTGCAAAAATCGTCCAAATGCCTCTCTCTTCTCTTTCACTAATAATCTTACTTATGGGTATGTTTGAAGGAATAGTGGTTCCAACAATGTTGTATGGTTGCGAGGCGTTGGCTATGGATAGAGTGGTGCGCAGGAGGATGGATGTGCTGGAAATGAGATGTTTGAGGACAATGTGTGGTGTGAGGTGGTTTGATCGAGTAAGTAACGTAAGGGTAAGAGAGATGTGTGGAAATAAAAAGAGCGTGGTTGAGAGAGCAGAAGAGGGTGTTTTGAAATGGTTTGGGCACATGGAGAGAATGAGTGAGGAAAGATTGACCAAGAGGATATATGTGTCGGAGGTGGAGGGAACGAGGAGAAGAGGGAGACCAAATTGGAGGTGGAGAGATGGAGTGAAGAAGATTTTGTGTGATCGGTGCCTGAACATGCAGGAGGGTGAAAGGAGGGCAAGGAATAGAGTGAATTGGAGCGATGTGGTATACCGGGGTTGACGTGCTGTCAGTGGATTGAATCAGGGCATGTGAAGCGTCTGGGGTAAACCATGGAAAGCTGTGTAGGTATGTATACTTGCGTGTGTGGACGTATGTATATACATGTGTATGGGGGTGGGTTGGGCCATTTCTTTCGTCTGTTTCCTTGCGCTACCTCGCAAACGCGGGAGACAGCGACAAAGCAAAAAAGAAAAAAAAAATATATATATATATATATATATAGATAAAATTAAAAATTTTTTAAATATATTTATATATATATATTATATATATAATATATATATATATATATATATATATATATTATATATATATATATTATATATAGATCTAGTCTTCGTCAGGACCAGGACAATTCATGAGGAGAGGAAGCACACCAGTTCTTTGTCATTGTCAGGAAGCCCGCCTCTGCTGTCGGACCAGACAGCGGCCAGGTGTGGACTTTGTGAATGAACGGGACCACGACGACTCCCACCACTCAATTACGAGTCTTCTGAGTTTAATGTAAGAATGGAAAGCAGGTCGACAGCCATGTTGAGTCGACCCTCATAGGCAAACCTCGGGACAACCACGGTACAAAGTCTCGAAGTTCGGACCTTCTGCTGGATATCATGTTTGGTCAAGATACGATTGGCGGTTAGTCCAGTGTGGCAAGAAGGCAAGCCAGGTAAGATGCCGAGCGGCTCTCCAATTGTCTCCTTCTGTGTCTCTTCTCTAGCC
>NC_092237.1:29733387-29771491 GCF_036320965.1 Panulirus ornatus | reverse complement strand
TTTATTTTACACACTCTGACATATACATATATAACCATGTACATAATTCATACTGTCTGCCTTTATTCATCCCCACCGCTACCCCGCCACACATGGAATAACAAAACCCTCCCCTCTCATGTGTGCGAGGTAGCGCTAGGAAAAGACAACAAAGGCCCCAATCGTTCACATTCATTCTCTAACTGTCATGTAATAATGCACCGAAACCACAGCTCCCTTTCCACATCCAGACCCCACACAACTTTCCATGGCTTACCCCAGACACTTCACATGCCCTGGTTCAGTCCAATGACGGCACGTCGACCCAGTATACCACGTCGTTCTAATTCACTGTATTCCTTGCACGCCTTTCACCCTCCTGCATGTTCAGACCCCGATCACTCAAAATCTTTTTTACTCCATCTTTCCACCTCCAATCTGGTCTCTCACTTCTCCTCGCTCCCTCTACCTCAGACATATATATCCTCTTGGTCAATCTTTCCTCACTCATTCTTTCCCTTTGACCAAATCATTTCAAAACACCCTCTTCTGCTCTCTCATCGACACTCTTTTAGTACCACACATCTCTCTTACCCTATTATTACTTACTCGATCAAACCACCTCAAACCACATATTGTCCTCAAACGTCTCATTTCTAGCACATCCACCCTCCTGCGCACCTACTCTATCCATAGCCCATGCCTCGCAAACATAAAAATTATTGGAACCAATATTAATTCAAACATACCCATTTTTGCTTTCCGAGATAATGTTCACGACTTCCACACATTCGTCAAGGATCTCAAAGTTCTCACCCCCTCCCCCAACCTATTATTAATTTCCGCTTGCATGGTTCCATCCACTGCCAAATCCACTCCCAGATATCTAAAACTCTTCACTTCCTCCAGTATTTCTCCATTCAAACTTACCTCCCAATTTACTTGACCCTCAACCCTACTTTACATAATAACCTTCCTCTTATTCACATTCACTCTCAACTTTCTTCTTTCACACACTTTACCAAACTCAGTCACAAGCTTATACAGTTTGTCACATGAATCAGCCATCAGTGCTGTATCATCAGCGAACAACAACTTGACTCACTTCCCAAGCTCTCTCATCGACAACAGACTACATATTTGCCCCTCTTTCCAAAAGTCTTGCATTCACCTCCCTAACAACCCCATCCATAAACAAATAAAACAACCATGGAGATATCACACACCCCTGCCGCAAACATATATTCTTTGAGAACCAATCACTCTCCTCTCTTCCTACACGTACACATGCCTTACATCCTCGATAAAACCTTTTCACTGCTCCTAACAACTTGCCTCCCACACAATAAATTCTTAGTACCTTCCATAGAGCATCTCTATCAACACTATCATATGCTTTCTCCAGATCCATAGATGCTACATACAACTCCGTTTGCTTATCTAAGTATTTCTCACATACATTCATCAAAGCAAACACCTGATCCACACATCCTCTACCACTTCTGAAACCACACTGCTCTTTCCCTATCTGATGCTCTGTACATGCCTTTAACCTCTCAATCAATACCCTCCCATATAATTTACCAGGGATACTCACAAACTTATACCTGTGTAATTTCAGCACTCACTATTATCCCCTTTGCCTTTGTACAGTGGGACTATGCAAGTATTCCGACAATACTCAGGCACCTCACCATTAATCATATATATATTAAATAACCTTAAAAACTAGTCAACAATACGCTCATTCCCTTTTTTAGTATATTCCACTACAACACCATCCAAAACTGCTGCCTTGCCGCCTTTCATTTTCCGCAAAGCTTTTACTACCTCTTCTCTTTTAAGAAATCATTTTTTCCTAACCCACTCACTTTGCACACAACCTCGACGAAAACACACTATATCTGCCTCTCTATCATCAAACATATTCAACAGACCTTCAGAATACACTCTCCATCTCCTTCTCACATCACCACTACTTGTTGTCACTACTTATATATATATATATAGGTATATATATATATATATATATATATATATATATATATATATATATATATATATATATATATATATATATATATATTTTTTTTTTTTTTTCTTTTTTTTTATACTATTCGCTATTTCCCGCGATAGCGAGGTAGCGTTAAGAACAGAGGACTGCGCCTTTGAGGGAATATCCTCACCCGGACCTCTTCTCTGTTCCGTCTTTTGGAAAATTAAAAAAAAAAAAAAACGAGAGGGGAGGATTTCCAGCCCCCTGCTCCCTTCCCTTTTAGTCGCCTTCTACGACACGCAGGGAATACGTGGGAAGTATTCTTTCTCCCCTATCCCCAGTTTATATATACATGCATATTAATTTCTTTTTCACATTTGTTCACCATTTCCTGCTTCAGCTAAGAAGGGCCAATAACACTCACTCATGTCTATTCTCTAGATATTGTGTAAACTACACTGAAATCTGAGGCCCTATTTACAATCAAACCCCAAAAACCTTTCTCTAGTCTTTCCTGATCCCTTCTCATGCCTTGATTCAAACCAATGGCAGCATCATCACCTATTTACCACAGTGTTCCAAATCACTATATCCAGCATGTGCCTCACACCCTGCAAGTTCTGTTAACTTTATATATATATATGTATATATATATATATATATATATATATATATATATATATACATATATATATATATATATATATATATATATATATATATATATATATATATATATATATATATATATATATATATATACATATATATATATATATATATATATATATATATATATATATATATATATATATATATATATATATATATATATATATATATATATATATATATATATATATATATATATATACATATACATATAGTAGAGTGGTTTGGGAATGTCTTAGGAGTAAAGTCTGGGGCTAGTGAGAGGACAAGAGCAAGGGAAGGAGTAGCAGTTCTCCTGAAACAGGAGTTGTGGGAGTATGTGATAGAATGTAAGAAAGTAAATTCTCGATTAATATGGATAAAACTCAAAGTTGATGGAGAGGGATGGGTGATTATTGGTGCATATTCACATGGGCATGAGAAGAAAGATCATGAGAGGCAAGTGTTTTAGGAGCAGCTGAATGAGTGTGTTAGTGGTTTTGATGCACGAGACCGGGTTATAGTGATGGGTGATTTGAATGCAAAGGTGAGTAATGTGGCAGTTGAGGGAATAATTGGTATACATGGGGTGTTCAATGTTGTAAATGGAAATGGTGAAGAGCTTGTAAATTTTTTTTTTTTTTTTTTTTTTTTTTTTTTTATACTTTGTCGCTGTCTCCCGCGTTTGCGAGGTAGCGCAAGGAAACAGACGAAAGAAATGGCCCAACCCCCCCCCATACACATGTACATACACACGTCCACACACGCAAATATACATACCTACACAGCTTTCCATGGTTTACCCCAGACGCTTCACATGCCTTGATTCAATCCACTGACAGCACGTCAAACCCTGTATACCACATCGCTCCAATTCACTCTATTCCTTGCCCTCCTTTCACCCTCCTGCATGTTCAGGCCCCGATCACACAAAATCTTTTTCACTCCATCTTTCCACCTCCAATTTGGTCTCCCTCTTCTCCTCGTTCCCTCCACCTCCGACACATATATCCTCTTGGTCAATCTTTCCTCACTCATTCTCTCCATGTGCCCAAACCATTTCAAAACACCCTCTTCTGCTCTCTCAACCACGCTCTTTTTATTTCCACACATCTCTCTTACCCTTACGTTACTTACTCGATCAAACCACCTCACACCACACATTGTCCTCAAACATCTCATTTCCAGCACATCCATCCTCCTGCGCACAACTCTATCCATAGCCCACGCCTCGCAACCATACAACATTGTTGGAACCACTATTCCTTCAAACATACCCATTTTTGCTTTCCGAGATAATGTTCTCGACTTCCACACATTTTTCAAGGCTCCCAAAATTTTCGCCCCCTCCCCCACCCTATGATCCACTTCCGCTTCAATGGTTCCATCCGCTGACAGATCCACTCCCAGATATCTAAAACACTTCACTTCCTCCAGTTTTTCTCCATTCAAACTCACCTCCCAATTGACTTGACCCTCAACCCTACTGTACCTAATAACCTTGCTCTTATTCACATTTACTCTTAACTTTCTTCTTCCACACACTTTACCAAACTCAGTCACCAGCTTCTGCAGTTTCTCACATGAATCAGCCACCAGCGCTGTATCATCAGCGAACAACAACTGACTCACTTCCCAAGCTCTCTCATCCCCAACAGACTTCATACTTGCCCCTCTTTCCAGGACTCTTGCATTTACCTCCCTAACAACCCCTAACAGCTTGTAAATTTATGTACTGAAAAAGGACTGGTGATTGGGAATACCTGGTTTAAAAAGCGAGATATAAATAAGTATACGTATGTCAGTAGGAGAGATGGCCAGAGAGCGTTATTGGATTACGTGCTAATTGACAGACGCGCGAAAGAGAGACTTTTGGATGTTAATGTACTGAGAGGTGCAACTGGAGGGATGTCTGATCATTATCTCGTGGAGGCTACGGTGAAGATTTGTATGGGTTTTCAGAAAAGAAGAGTGAATGTTGGGGTGAGGAGGGTGGTGAGAGTAAGTGAGCTTGGGAAGGAAACTTGTGTGAGGAAGTACCAGGAGAGACTGAGTACAGAATGGAAAAAGGTAAGAACAATGGAAGTAAGGGAAGTGGGGGGGGAATGGGATGTATTTAGGGAATCAGTGATGGATTTCGCAAAAGATGCTTGTGGCATGAGAAGAGTGGGAGGTGGTTTGATTAGAAAGGTTAGTGAGTGGTGGGATGAAGAAGTAAGATTATTTGTGAAAGAGAAGAGAAAGGCATTTGGACGATTTTTGCAGGGAAAAAATGCAATTGAGTGTGATATGTATAAAAGAAAGAGACAGGAGGTCAAGAGAAAGGTGCAAGAGGTGAAAAAGAGGGCAAATGAGAGTTGGGGTGAGAGAATATCATTAAATTTTAGGGAGAATAAAAAGATGTTCTTGAAGGAGGTAAATAAAGTGCGTAAGACAAGGGAGGAAATGGGAACTTCAGTGAAGGGCGCAAATGGGGAGGTGAAAACAAGTAGTGGTGATATGAGAAAGAGATGGAGTGAGTATTTTGAAGGTTTGTTCAATGTGTTTGATGATAGAGTGGCAGATATAGGGTGTTTTGGTCGAGGTGGTGTGCAAAGTGAGAAGGTTAGGGAAAATGATTTGGTAAACAGAGAAGAGAAAGTAAAAGCTTTGCGGAAGATGAAAGCCGACAAGGCAGCAGGTGTGGATGATATTGCAGTGGAATTTATTAAAAAAGGGGGTGACTGTATTGTTGACTGGTTGGTAAGGTTATTTAATGTATGTATGACTCATGGTGAGGTGCCTGAGGATTGGTGGAATGCGTGCATAGTGCCATTGTACAAAGGCAAAGGGGATAAGAGTGAGTGCTCAAATTACAGAGGTATAAGTTTGTTGTGTATTCCTGGTAAATTATATGGGAGGGTATTGATTGAAAGGGTGAAGGCATATACAGAGCATCAGATTGGGGAACAGCGGTGTGGTTTCAGAAGTGGTAGAGGATGTGTGGATCAGGTGTTTGCTTTGAAGAATGTATGTGAGAAATACTTAGAAAAGCAAATGGATTTGTATGTAGCATCTATGGATCTGGAGAAGGCATATGATAGAGTTGATGGAGATGCTCTGTGGAAGGTATTAAGAACATATAGTGTGGGAGTCAAGTTGTTAGAAGCAGTGAAAAGTTTTTACCTATGATTTAAGGCATGTGTACGTGTAGGAAGTGAGGAAAGTGATTGGTTCTCAGTGAATGTAGGTTTGCGGCAGGGGTGTGTGATGTCTCAATGGTTGTTTAATTTGTTTATGGATGGGGTTGTTAGGGAGGTGAATGCAAGAGTTTTGGAAAGAGGGGCACGCATGAAGTCTGTTGTGGATGAGAGAGCTTGGAAAATGAGTCAGTTGTTGTTCGCTGATGATACAGCGCTGGTGGCGGATTCATGTGAGAAACTGCACAAGCTGGTGACTGAGTTTGTTAAAGTGTGTGAAAGAAGAAAGTTAAGAGTAAATGTGAATAAGAGCAAGGTTATTAGGTACAGTAGGGTTGAGGGTCAAGTCAACTGGGCGGTAAGTTTGAATGGAGAAAAACTGGAGGAAGTAAAGTGTTTTAGATATCTGGGAGTGAATCTGGCAGCGGATGGAACCATGGAAGCGGAAGGGGCTCATAGGGTGAAGGAGGGGGCGAATATCGTGGGAGTCTTGAAGAATGTGTGGAAGTCGAGAACATTATCTCGGAAAGCAAAAATGTGTATGTTTGAAGGAATAGTGGTTCCAACAATGTTGTATGGTTGCGAGGCGTGGGCTATGGATAGAGTTGTGCGCAGGAGGATGGATATTCTGGAAATGAGATGTTTGAGGACAATATGTGGTGTGAGGTGGTTTGATCGAGTAAGTAACGTAAGGGTAAGAGAAATGTGTGGAAATAAAAAGAGCGTGGTTGAGAGAGCAGAAGAGGGTGTTTTGAAATGGTTTGGGCACATGGAGAGAATGAGTGAGGAAAGATTGACCAAGAGGATATATCTGTCGAAGGTGGAGGGAGCGAGGAGAAGTGGGAGACCAAACTGGAGGTGGAAAGATGGAGTGAAAAACATTTTGTGTGATCGGGGCCTGAACATGCAGGAGGGTGAAAGGAGGGCAAGGAATAGAGTGAATTGGAGCGATGTGGTATACAGGGGTTGACGTGCTGTCAGTGGATTGAATCAAGGCATGTGAAGCGTCCGGGGTAAACCATGGAAAGCTGTGTAGGTATGTATATTTGCGTGTGTGGACGTGTGTATGTACATGTGTATGGGGGGGGTTGGGCCATTTCTTTCGTCTGTTTCCTTGCGCTACCTCGCAACCGCGGGAGACAGCGACGAGGTATAAAAAAAAAAAATGTATATATATATATATATATATATATATATATATATATATATATATATATATATATATATATATATATATATATATATATATATATATCATTATTATTATTTTATTTCTATTTTGCTTTGTTGCTGTCTCCCGCGTTTGCGAGGTCGCGGAAGGAAACATACGAAAAAAATGGCCCAACCCACCTCCATACACATGTATATACATACACGTCCATACACGCAATTATACATACCCACACATCTCAATGTACACATATATATACTCAAACATACACATACATATTTACACATCCGCACAATTCACACTGTCTGCTTTTACTCATTCATAGCGCCACCTCGCCACACATGGAATAACAACCCCCTCCCCCGTCACGTCTGCGAGGTAGCGCTAGGAAAAGACAAAAAGGCCCCATTCGTTCACACTCAGTCTCTTTCTGTCGTGCAATAATGCCGGAAACCACATTTCCCTTTCCACATCCAGGCCCCACACAACTTTCCATGGTTTACCCCAGCCGCTTCACATACCCTGATTCAATACATTGAAAGCACGTCGACCCCGGTATACCATATCATATATATATATATATATATATATATATATATATATATATATATATATATATATATATATATATATATATATATATATATATATATATATATATATATATATATATATATATATATATATATATATCCATTTACTGGCATGTCCACTCCCAGGAATCCAAAGCATTCCACTTCCTCCAAGTTCTCTCCATTAGAACTCACGCTCGAACTAACCAGTCTCTTGTATTAACATTTACTCTCAATTTTCTCCTGTCACACAATCCAAAACTCAAATGCCAGCTTCTGCAGTTTTTTACTCAAATTTACCACTATTGCCATGTCATCAGAAATAACTGACTCATTTCCTGGGTCTCACCACCCCTTACGTTATATATTCAAACACCCGTTGTGGCATCACACATCCCAACTTCATACCCACTTTCATCTGGAACACTCTTCTCTTCCCACTTGCACATATGCCTTACACTCTTGAAAGCCCTTCACTACCTCTACCAGCTTTCCTGCCACACCATATGCTTGTGACACCTTCCACACAGCATCTCGGATAACTCTCCTACACTTTCACCAGATCCATAAATGCCACAAAGAAATCCTTCAGTTTGTCTAAAGTATTTCTTAAACACATCCTTAAAAGTAAACACTTGATCCACAAATCCTCATCCACTCTGAAACTGCATTATTCCTATCCATTTTGAAGCTTTGTGCATGTCACCATCATCTCTATTACCATTCTCCAATATAACTAGCCTGATGCACTCAACAAACTTGTACATGTAATTTGAGCATTCACTTTTGTCCCTGTTGCCTTTACATAAAGAGTATTCAGGCATTTACATATGTTCTGGCACCTCACCAAAGCCATACATACATACATTGAAAATCCTCTAACCAGTCATCAACACACTCACCACCATTCTTTAGAAATTCAGCTGCAATCCCATCTACTCCGTCCACATTTCCACACACCATCACATTTACATACACACAGGTGTTGGCTGACTCTGCTTGAGGTTATACCGTGCGTGAAGATTTACGTTACTCAAGGCTGTAGTATATCATCAGGTGATACAGTTTTGTGTTGCTTCAAAGAAGGCCATTCCATCTTTGTCACTGAGGGTAGTTCAGCCTTGAAGCTGCAGGAGCCTCTTTGTAAGTTATCCTGGGGTTAGCCATTGAACCCATACATGAAAGGGGTCCTGCTGTGTAATAATTATAATGTTTTTGATTGTATAACACCAGAACCCCATCTGTAGGGCTCCTGAAATTTCAAGGCTGGGCTATAGTCAGTATCTGGGAGGGGATGGGCTCCTTTGGAATGAGATTTCCTTCAAAATTGAACTCATTCTTGTCCATGGATGATAATACAACCTTGCCGCACAATCAGTGCAGTTGGAATTCTGGTAACACATGTATTTCTTTTATTTATGATTATCCCTGGGTCAATTTCTATGAAAGTGTTCAAATGTTACCCACTACTTTCCTAAAGGATCCTTCAACCAAGACTGCCCTCTCATTTTAGTCTCAAGGAGACAGAGTTTGATGATGTAATATATATGTATTTTTTGTATCATTTCTTGTAATCACCCCAGGACCAATTTCTTGAAAGAGTCCTAGTGTTACCCAGTACCTTTTTAAAGGTTCCCATAGCCCAAGACTGCACTCTTACCAATAGAAGGGAAAGTAGACTTCTTTAGAGTGAGAGATTTCATGAGACGTAACTCCCAGTGATACAGCCATGCCCAAGGTGATTCTTCACTTGCAGAGTCTGGTAACACCTTGTAGTACATTAATGAATATATAAATAATTTTTTTCCATTTCCTGCATTACTGATTTATTGCCGGGAAACCAATGAAGAAGGACACACCCACACATATATGCACACACAGATACTTCTAGACTTACAATGGGGTTACATTCTGACAAACCCATCATAGCTTAGCCGCAGCATTATGAGAGAGTATCATATCGTATATTGCTAGCCCAGAAAAGATCAAAATTCAAAATTCAAGGTACAGTTTCTACTGAATGCGTATCGCTATCACAGTTTCTACTGAATACGTAATGCTATCACCATTGTAAAGTCGAAAGATCATAAGTCAAACCATCGTAAGTCAGGAGCATTTGTATATATATATTAATTCATTTATATTTTATTTCTTTCGTCTGTTTCCTTGCGCTGCCTCGCAAGCGCGGGGGGCGGCGGCAGGGCAAAATAAAAAATATAAAAATATATTTTATTTTGCTTTGTCGCTGTCTCCTGCGTTTGCGGGGTGGCGCGGGGAAACAGATGAAAGAAAGGCCCAACCCACCCCCATACACATGTATATACATACACGTCCACACACGCAAATATACATACCTATACATCTCAATGTGCACATATATATACGCACACAGACATATGCATGTGTACAAGTGTGAATAATTCGTGCTGTCTGCCTTTATTTGTTCCCGTCGCCGCCTCGCCGCGCATGGAATGGCATCACCCTCCCCCCCTCATGTGTGCGAGGTGGCGCTAGGAAAAGTCAACAGGGGCCCCATTCGTTCGCGCTCGGTCTATGGGTGTCATGTAATAGTGCACCGAAACCACAGCTCCCTTTCCACATCCAGGCCCCACAGAACTTTCCATGTTTTACCCCAGACGCTTCACATGCCCTGGTTCAATCCATTGACAGCATGTCGACCCCGGTATACCACATCGTTCCAATTCACTCTATTCCTTGCACGCCTTTCACCCTCCTGCATGTTCAGGCCCCGATCACTCAAAATCTTTTTCACTCCATCTTTCCACCTCCAATCTGGTCTCCCCCTTCTCCTCGTTCCCTCTACCTCTGACACATATATCCTCTTGGTCAATCTTTCCTCACTCATTCTCTCCATGTGCCCAAACCATTTCAAAACACCCTCTTCTGCTCTCTCAACCACACTCTTTATATTACCACACATCTCTCTCACCCTTACGTTAGTTACTCAGTCAAACCACCTCACACCACATATTGTCCTCAAACATCTCATTTCCAGCACATCCACGTATAAATATATATATATATATATATATATATATATATATATATATATATATATATATATATATATATATATATATATATATATATATATATATATATATATATATATATATATATATATATATATATATATATATATATATATGTATGTATATATATATATATATATATATATATATATATATATATATATATATATATATATATATATATATATATATATATATATATATATATATATATATATATATATATATCCCTGGGGATAGGGGAGAAAGAATACTTCCCACGTATTCCCTGCGTGTCGTAGAAGGCGACTAAAAGGGAAGGGAGCGGGGGGCTGGAAATCCTCCCCTCTCATTTTTTTTTAATTTTCCAAAAGAAGGAACAGAGAAGGGGGCCAGGTGAGGATATTTCCTCAAAGGCCCAGTCCTCTGTTCTTAACGCTACCTCGCTAATGCGGGAAATGGCGAATAGTACGAAAGAAAAAAGATATACAGTAGGGTTCAGGGTCAAGTCAATTGGGAGCTAAGTTTGAATGGAGAAAAACTGGAAGAAGTAAAGTGTTTTAGATATCTGGGAGTGGATCTGGCAGCGGATGGAACCATGGAAGCGGAAGAGGATCATAGGGTGGGGGAGGGGGCGAAAATCCTTGGAGCCTTGAAGAATGTGTGGAAGTCGAGAACATTATCTCGAAAAGCAAAAATGGGTATGTTTGAAGGAATAGTGGTTCCAACAATGTTGTATGGTTGCGAGGCGTGGGCTATGGATAGAGTTGTGCGCAGAAGGATGGATGTGCTGGAAATGAGATGTTTGAGGACAATGTGTCGTGTGAGGTGGTTTGATCGAGTAAGTAACGTAAGGGTAAGAGAGATGTGTGGAAATAAAAAGAGCGTGGTTGAGAGAGCAGATGATGGTGTTTTGAATGGTTTGGGCACATGGAGAGAATGAGTGAGAAAAGATTGTCCAGGAGCATATATGTGTCGGAGGTGGAGGGAACGAGAAGTGGGAGACCAAATTGGAGGTGGAAAGATGGAGTGAAAAAGATTTTGTGTGATCGGGGCCTAAACATGCAGGATGGTGAAAGGAGGGCAAGGAATAGAGTGAATTGGATCGATGTGGTATACCGGGGTTGACGTGCTGTCAGTGGAGTGAATAAGGGCATGTGAAGCGTCTGGGGTAAACCATGGAAAGATGTGTAGGTATGTATATTTGCGTGTGTGGACGTATGTATATACATGCGTATGGGAGTGGGTTAGGCCATTTCTTTCGTCTGTTTCCTTACGCTACCTCGCAAACGCGGGAGACAACAACAAAGCAAAAAAAAAAAAAAAAGAGAAAAAAAATATATATATATATATATATATATATATATATATATATATATATATATATATATATATATATATATATATATATATATATATATATATTAGATATATATATATATATATATATATATATATATATATATATATATATATATATATATATATATATATATTTATATATATATATATATATATATATATTTTATTTTTCTTATATTTATACTTTGTCGCTGTCTCCCGCGTTTGCGAGGTAGCGCAAGGAAACAGACGAAAGAAATGGCCCAACCCCTCCCCCCATACACATGTATATACATACGTCCACACACGCAAATATACATACCTACACAGCTTTCCATGGTTTACCCCAGACGCCTCACATGCCCTGATTCAATCCACTGACAGCACGTCAACCCCGGTATACCACATCGCTCCAATTCACTCTATTCCTTGCCCTCCTTTCACCCTCCTGCATGTTCAGGCCCCGATCACTCAAAATCTTTTTCACTCCATCTTTCCACCTCCAATTTGGTCTCCCTCTTCTCCTTGTTCCCTCCACCTCCGACACATATATCCTCTTGGTCAATCTTTCCTCACTCATCCTCTCCATGTGCCCAAACCACTTCAAAACACCCTCTTCTGCTCTCTCAACCACGCTCTATTTATTAACACACATCTCTCTTACCCTTACGTTACTCACTCGATCAAACCACCTCACACCACACATTGTCCTCAAACATCTCATTTCCAGCACATCCATCCTCCTGCGCACAACTCTATCCATAGCCCACGCCTCGCAACCATACAACATTGTTGGAACCACTATTCCCTCAAACATACCCATTTTTGCTTTCCGAGATAATGTTCTCGACTTCCACACATTCTTCAAGGCCCCCAGGATTTTCGCCCCCTCCCCCACCCTATGATCCACTTCCGCTTCCATGGTTCCATCCGCTGCCAGATCCACTCCCAGATGTCTAAAACACTTCACTTCCTCCAGTTTTTCTCCATTCAAACTCACCTCCCAATTGACTTGACCCTCAACCCTACTGTACCTAATAACCTTGCTCTTATTCACATTTACTCTTAACTTTCTTCTTCCACACACTTTTCCAAACTCATTCACCAGCTTCTGCAGTTTCTCACATGAATCAGCCACCAGCGCTGTATCATCAGCGAACAACAACTGACTCACTTCCCAAGCTCTCTCATCCCCGACAGACTTCAAACTTGCCCCTCTTTCCAAAACTCTTGCATTTACCTCCCTAACAACCACATCCATAAACAAATTAAACAACCATGGAGACATCACACACCCCTGCCGCAAACCTACATTCACTGAGAACCAATCACTTTCCTCTCTTCCTACACGTACACATGCCTTACATCCTCGGTAAAAACTTTTCACTGCTTCTACCAACTTTCCTCCAACACCATACATTCTTAATACCTTCCACAGAGCATCTCTATCAACTCTATCATATGCCTTCTCCAGATCCATAAATGCTACATACAAATCCATTTGCTTTTCTAAGTATTTCTCACATACATTCTTCAAAGCAAACACCTGATCCACACATCCTCTACCACTTCTGAAACCACACTGCTCTTCCCCAATCTGATGCTCTGTACATGCCATCACCCTCTCAATCAATACCCTCCCATATAATTAACCAGGAATACTCAACAAACTTATACCTCTGTAATTTGAGCACTCACTCTTATCCCCTTTGCCTTTGTACAATGGCACTATGCACGCATTCCGCCAATCCTCAGGCACCTCACCATGAGTCATACATACATTAAATAACCTTACCAACCAGTCAACAATACAGTCACCCCCTTTTTTAATAAATTCCACTGCAATACCATCCAAACCTGCTGCCTTGCCGGCTTTCATCTTCCGCAAAGCTTTCACTACCTCTTCTCTGTTTACCAAATCATTTTCCCTAACCCTCTCACTTTGCACACCACCTCGACCAAAACACCCTATATCTGCCACTCTATCATCAAACACATTCAACAAACCTTCAAAATACTCACTCCATCTCCTTCTCACATCACCACTACTTGTTATCACCTCCCCATTTGCGCCCTTCACTGAAGTTCCCATTTGCTCCCTTGTCTTACGCACTTTATTTACCTCCTTCCAGAACATCTTTTTATTCTCCCTAAAATTTAATGATACTCTCTCACCCCAGCTCTCATTTGCCCTTTTTTTCACCTGTTGCACCTTTCTCTTGACGTCCTGTCTCTTTCTTTTATACATCTCCCACTCAATTGCATTTTTTCCCTGCAAAAATCGTCCAAATGCCTCTCTCTTCTCTTTCACTAATACTCTTACTTCTTCATCCCACCACTCACTACCCTTTCTAATCAACCCACCTCCCACTCTTCTCATGCCACAAGCATCCTTTGCGCAAACCATCACTGATTCCCTAAATACATCCCATTCCTCCCCCACTCCCCTTACTTCCATTGTTCTCACCTTTTTCCATTCTGTACTCAGTCTCTCCTGGTACTTCCTCACACAGGTCTCCTTCTCAAGGTCACTTACTCTCACCACCCTCTTCACCCCAATATTCACTCTTCTTTTCTGAAAACCCATACAAATCTTCACCTTAGCCTCCACAAGATAATGATCAGACATCCCTCCAGTTGCACCTCTCAGCACATTAACATCCAAAAGTCTCTCTTTCGCACGCCTGTCAATTAACACGTAATCCAATAACGCTCTCTGGCCATCTCTCCTACTTACATAAGTATACTTATTTATATCTCGCTTTTTAAACCAGGTATTCCCAATCATCAGTCCTTTTTCAGCACATAAATCACCATTTCCATTTACAACACTGAACACCCCATGTATACCAATTATTCCCTCAACTGCCACATTACTCACCTTTGCATTCAAATCACCCATCACTATGACCCGGTCTCGTGCATCAAAACCACTAACACACTCATTCAGCTTCTCCCAAAACACTTGCCTCTCATGATCTTTCTTCTCATGCCCAGGTGCATATGCACCAATAATCACCCACCTCTCTCCATCAACTTTCAGTTTTACCCATATTAATCGAGAATTTACTTTCTTACCCTCTATCACATACTCCCACAACTCCTGTTTCAGGAGTATTGCTACTCCTTCCCTTGCTCTTGTCCTCTCACTAACCCCTGACTTTACTCCACAGACATTCCCAAACCACTCTTCCCCTTTACCCTTGAGCTTCGTTTCACTCAGAGCCAAAACATCCAGGTTCCTTTCCTCAAACATACTACCTATCTCTCCTTTTTTCACATCTTGGTTACATCCACACACATTTAGGCACCCCACTCTGAGCCTTCGAGGAGGATGAGCACTCCCCGCGTGACTCCTTCTTCTGTTTCCCATTTTAGAAAGTTAATACAAGGAGGGGAGGATTTCTGGCCCCCCGCTCCCGTCCCCTCTAGTCGCTTTCTACGACACGCGAGGATTACGTGGGAAGTATTCTTTCACCCCTATCCCCAGGGATGATTTACATATTTATATACATATACACACACACACACACACACACACACACACATACGCACATATACACACACACACACACATACATATATATACTTATGAGAAATGTAAGAAACAATTTAGAAAACTGAAACTTCTAGCTTGAAATGAATGAAAAAAATGAATGTCACATAATGGTTCAACCTCTGGCTATGGAAAAAAGGAAATGTATAATTTATTTACACAAGCGTCAATAGCAGTTCTCATCAATTTAACCACTGTATCAATAAGCTTCAATATCTAAGCTACATTTTTCTCCAATTTCACTATTTTCCTTCACATTTTCAATTGTGTCTGAAGGTTCTACTTCAAGAGTGATTGTTTTTCCAGTAAGGGTCTTCACATCTTGGTTACATCCACACACATTTAGGCACCCCACTCTGAGCTTTCGAGGAGGATGCTTTACTTGTGGTGCTGACTTCCCTCTTTAAATTTGATCGCCGTTTCCCGCGTCTGTGGGTGATGAACTGCTAGACTCCTACTTTCGCACCCTTCATGAGCGACCACCTGCTTCTCCTCGCTGGGTGAGCCTTGCTTGGAAGGACACGGCCTTGCGGGACTCAGTCTGGAGATCTTGAAGGCGTCGGCTGTGCTGATAATGTCAACGTAGGCGTGGAGTTCGAACCTTCTGCTGGTGGAGTTCTGGTTATACTGCTTCATGGCGTGGAGAAAAGCCCCTTGGATTTCGAGGGAGTTGCTGTCGAATATCGCCCATGCATGCACTGGGGGGTTGAGAGATGGTGTTGTGGATCTTGCGACGTCGTAATCCAAGTTGTGAACTACCGAATTGCGTCGTTAGCTGGATCTAACAATGGCGTTCATCGTCTCTTCCTCTACACGTCTTGCAAATATGTTATTCCTGTGTATATATATATATATATACAGCGGATGGAACCATGGAAGCGGAAGTGGATCATAGGGTGGGGGAGGGGGCGAAAATTTTGGGAGCCTTGAAAAATGTGTGGAAGTCGAGAACATTATCTCGGAAAGCAAAAATGGGTATGTTTGAGGGAATAGTGGTTCCAACAATGCTCTATGGTTGCGAGGCGTGGGCTATGGATAGAGATGTGCGCAGGAGGATGGATGTGCTGGAAATGAGATGTTTGAGGACAATGTGTGGTGTGAGGTGGTTTGATCGAGTAAGTAACGTAAGGGTAAGAGAGATGTGTGGAAATAAAAAGAGCGTGGTCGAGAGAGCAGAAGAGGGTGTTTTGAAATGGTTTGGGCACATGGAGAGAATGAGTGAGGAGAGATTGACCAAGAGGATATATGTGTCGGAGGTGGAGGGAACGAGGAGAAGAGGGAGACCAAATTGGAGGTGGAAAGATGGAGTGAAAAAGATTTTGTGTGATCGGGGCCTGAACATGCAGGAGGGTGAAAGGAGGGCAAGAATAGAGTGAATTGGAGTCATGTGGTATACAGGGGTTGACGTGCTGTCAGTGGATTGAAGCAAGGCATGTGAAGCGTCTGGGGTAAACCATGGAAAGCTGTGTAGGTATGTATATTTGCGTGTGTGGACGTGTGTATGTACATGTGTATGGGGGGGGGGTTGGGCCATTGCTTTCGTCTGTTTCCTTGCGCTACCTCGCAAACGCGGGAGACAGCGACAAAGTATAAAAAAAAAAAAAAAAAAAAAATATATATATATATATATATATATATATATATATATATATATATATATATATATATATATATATATATATATATATATCCCTGGGGATAGGGGAGAAAGAATACTTCCCACGCATTCCTCACGTGTCGTAGAAGGCGACTAAAGGGAACGGAAGCGGGGGGACAGAAACCCTCCCCTCCTTGTATTTTAACTTTCTAAAAGGGGAAACAGAAGAAGGAGTCACGCGAGAAGTGCTCATCCTCCTCGAAGGCCCAGATTGGGGTATCTAAATGTATGAGGATGTAACCAAGATGAGAAAAAAGGAGAGATAGGTAGTATGTTTGAGGAAAGCAACCTGGATGTTCTGGCTCTGAGTGAAACGAAGCTCAAGGGTAAAGGGGAAGAGTGGTTTGGGAATGTCTTGAGAGTAAAGTCAGGGGTTAGTGAGAGGAAAAGAGCAAGGGAAGGAGTAGCACTACTCCTGAATCAGGAGTCTTGGGAGTATGTGATAGAGTGTAAGAAAGTAATTTCTAGATTGATATGGGTAAAACTGAAAGTTGATTAGAGAGAGATGGGTGATTATTGGTGCAAATGCACCTGGGCATGAGAAGAAAGATCATGAGAGGCAAGCGTTTTTGGGAGCAGCTGAATGAGTGTCTTAGTGGTTTTGTTGGACAAGACCGGGTTATAGTGATGGGTGATTTGAATGCAAAGGTGAGTAATGTGGCAGTTGAGGGAATAATTGGTATATATGGAGTGTTCAGTGTTGTAAATGGAAATGGTGAAGAGCTTGTTGACTTATGTGCTAAAAAAGGACTGGTGATTGGGAATACTGGTTTAAAAAGCGAGATATACATAAGTATACGTATGTAAGTAGGAGAGATGGCCAGAGAGCGTTATTGGATTACGTGTTGATTGATAGACGCACGAAAGAGAGACTATGGGATGTTAATGTGCTGCAAGGTGCAACTGGAGTGATGTCTGATCATTATCTTGTGGAGGCGAAGGTGAAGATTTGTGGGGGTTTTCAGAAAAGAAGAGATAATGTTGTGGTGAAGAGAGTGGTGAGAGTAAGTGAGCTTGGGAAGGAGACTTGTGTGAGGAAGTACCAGGAGAGACTGAGTACAGAATAGAAAAAGGTAAGAACAAAGGAGGTAATGGGAGTGGGGAGGAATGGGAGGTATTTAGGGAAGCAGTGATGGCTTGCGCAAAAGCTGCTTGTGGCATTAGAAGCGTGGAAGGTGGGTTGATTAGAAAATGTAGTAGAGGTGGGATGAAGAGGTAAGATTATTAGTGAAAGAGAAGAGAGAGGCATTTCGACGATTTTTGCAGGGAAAAAATACAAATGAGTGGGAGAGGTATAAAAGAAAGAGGCAGGAGGTCAAGGGAAAGGTGCAAGCGGTGAAAAGGAGGGCAAATGAGAGTTGGGGTGAGAGAGTATCATTAAATTTCAGGGAGAATAAAAAGATGTTTTAGAAGGAGGTAAATAAAGTGCGAAAGACAAGGGAGCAAATGGGAACTTCAGTGAACTGGGCTAATGGGGAGGTGATAACAAGTAGTGGTGATGTGAGGAGGAGATGGAGTGAGTATTCTGAAGGTTTGTTAAATGTGTTTGGTGATAGAGTGGCAGATATAGGGTGTTTTGGTCGAGGTGGTGTGCAAAGTGAGAGGGTTAGGGAAAATGATTTGGTAAACAGAGAAGAGTTAGTAAAAGCTTTACGGAAGATGAAAGCCGGCAAGGCAGCAGGTTTGGATGGTATTGCTGTGGAATCTATTAAAAAAGGGGGTGACTGTATTGTTGACTGGTTGGTAAGGTTATTTAATGTATGTATGATTCATGGTGAGGTGCCTGAGGAGTGGCGGAATGCTTGCATAGTGCCATTGTTCAAAGGCAAAGGGGATAAGAGTGAGTGCTCAAATTATAGAGGTATAAGTTTGTTAAGTATTCCTGGTAAATTATATGGGAGGGTATTGATTGAGAGGGTGAAGGGATGTACCGAGTATCAGATTGGGAAAGAGCAGTGTGGTTTCAGAAGTGGAAGAGGATTTGTGGATCAGGTGTTTGCTTTGAAGAATGTATGTGAGAAATACTTAGAAAAAGAAATGGATTTGTATGTGGCATTTATGAAATTGGAGAAGGCATATGATAGAGTTGATAGAGATGCTCTGTGGAAGGTTTTAAGAATATGTGGTGTGGGAGGCAAGTTGTTAGAAGCAGTGAAAAGTCTTTATCGAGGATGTAAGGCATGTGTACGTGTAGGAAGAGAGGAAAGTGATTGGTTCTCAGTGAATGTAGGTTTGCGGCAGGGGTGTATGATGTCTCCATGGTTGTTTAATTTGTTTATGGATGGGGTTGTTAGGGAGGTTAATGCAAGAGTTTTGGAAAGAGGGGCAAGTTTGCAGTCTGTTGTGGATGAGCGAGCTTGGGAAGTGAGTCAGTTGTTGTTCGCTGATGATACAACGCTGGTGGCTGATTCATGTAAGAAACTGCAGAAGCTGGTGACTGAGTTTGGTAAAGTGTGTGAAAGAAGAAAGTTAAGAGTAAATGTGAATAAGAACAAGGTTATTAGGTACAGTAGGGTTGAGGGTCAAGTCAATTGGGAGGTAAGTTTGAATGGAGAGAAACTGGAGGAAGTAAAGTGTTTTAGATATCTGGGAGTGGATCTGGCAGCGGATGGAATCATGGAAGCGGAAGTGAATCATAGGGTGGGGTAGGGGGCGAAAATTCTTGGAGCCTTGAAGAATGTTTGGAAGTTGAGAACATTATCTCGGAAAGCAAAAATGGGTATGTTTGAAGGAATAGTGGTTCCAACAATGTTGTATGGTTGCGAGGCGTGGGCTATGGATAGAGTTGTGCGCAGGAGGGTGGATGTGCTGGAAATGAGATGTTTGAGGATAATATATGGTGTGAGGTGGTTTGATCGTGTAGGTAATGTAAGGGTAAGAGAAATGTGTGGAAATAAAAAGAGTGTGGTCTAGAGAGCAGAAGAGGGTGTTTTGAAATGGTTTGGTCACATGCAGAGAATGAGTGATGAAAGATTGACCAAGAGTATATATATGTCAGAGGTGGAGGGAACGAGGAGAATTGTGAGACCAAATTGGAGGTGGAAAGATGGATTGAAGATTTTGAGTGATCGGGGCCTGAACATGCAGGAGTGTGAAAGGCGTGCAAGGAATAGAGTGAATTGGAACGTTGTGTTATACCGGGGTCGACGTGCTGTCAGTGGATTGAACCATGGCATGTGAAGCGTCTGGGGTAAACCATGGAAAGTTGTGTGGGGCCTGGAAGTGGAAAGGGAGCTGTGGCATCGGTGCATTATTACATGACAGCTAGAGACTGAATGTGAACGAATGGGGCCTTTGGTGTCTTTTCCTAGCGCTACCTCGCACACATGAGGGGGAGGGGGTTGTTATTCCATGTGTGGCGAGGTGGTGATGGGAACAAATAAAGGCAGACAGTGTGAATTATGTACATGTGTATATATGTATATGTCTGTGTGTGTATATATATATATGTGTGTACATTGAGATGTATAGGTATGTATATTTCCGTGTGTGGACGTGTATGCATATACACGTGTATGTGGGCGGGTTGGGCCATTCTTTCGTCTGTTTCCTTGCGCTACCTCGCTAACGCGGGAGACAGGAACAAAGCAAAATAGATAAATAAATAAATATATAAATATATATATATATATATATATATATATATATATATATATATATATATATATATATATATATATATATATATATATATATATATATATATATATATATATATGAGCAAGTATGAAGTCTGTTGGGGATGAGAGAGCTTGGGAAGTGAGTCAGTTGTTGTTCGCTGATGATACAGCGCTGGTGGCTGATTCATGTGAGAAACTGCACATGCTGGTGACTGAGTTTGGTAAAGTGTGTGAAAGAAGAAAATTAAGAGTAAATATGAATAAGAGCAAGGTTATCAGGTACAGTAGGGTTGAGGGTCAATTCAATTGGGAGGTGAGTTTGAATGGAGAAAAACTGGAGGAAGTGAAGTGTTTTAGATATCTGGGAGTGGATCTGGCAGCGGATGGAACCATGGAAGCGGAAGTGGATCATAGGGTGGGGGAGGCGGCGAAAATTCTGGGAGCCTTGAATAATGTGTGGAAGTCGAGAACATTATCTCGGAAAGCAAAAATGGTTATGTTTGAAGGAATAGTGGTTCCAACAATGTTGTATGGTTGCGAGGCGTGGGCTATGGATAGAGTGGTGCGCAGGAGGATGGATGTGCTTTAAATGAGATGTTTGAGGACAATGTGTGGTGTGAGGTGTTTTGATCGAGTAAGTAACGTAAGGGTAAGAGAGATGTGTGGAAATAAAAAGACCGTGGTTGAGAGAGCAGAAGAGGGTGTTTTGAAATGGTTTTGGCACATAAAGAGAATGAGTGAGGAAAGATTGACCAAGAGGATATATGTGTCGGAGGTGGAGGGAACGAGGAGAAGAGGGAGACCAAATTGAAGGTGGAAAGATGGAGTGAAGAAGATTTTGTGTGATCGGGGCCTGAACATGCAGGAGGGTGAAAGGAGGGCAAGGAATAGAGTGAATTGGAGCGATGTGGTATACCATGGTTGACGTGCTGTCAGTGGATTGAATCAGGGCATGTGAAGCGTCTCGGGTAAACCATGGAAAGCTGTGTAGGTATGTATATTTGCGTGTGTGGACGTATGTATATACATGTGTATGGGGGTGGGTTGGGCCATTTCTTTTGTCTGTTTCCTTGCGCTACCTCGCAAACGCGGGAGACAGCGACAAAGAAAAAAAAAAAAAAATATATATATATATATATATATATATATATATATATATATATATATATATATATATATATATATATATATATATATATATATATATATATATATATATATATATATACCTCCCAATTAACTTGTCGTTCAACCTTACTTTACCTAAAAACCTTGCTTTTATTCACATTTGCTCTCAGCTTTCTTCTTCCAAACACTTTACCAAACTCAGTCATCAGATTCTGCAGTTTCTCACACGAATGAGCAACCAGCACTGTATCATCAGCGAACAACAACTGACTCACTTCCCAAGCTATGTCATCAACAACAGAGAGCACCTTGGCCCTCTTTCCAAAATTGTTGAATTCATCTCTCCATCAACCCCATAGATAAACAAATTAAACAGGCATGGAGACATCACACACCCCTGCTGAAAACCTATATTCACTGAGAACCAATCACTTTCTTCTCTTCCTACATGTACACATGCCTTCCATCCTTGATAAAAACTATTTACTGCTTCCAACAACTTGCTTCCCACACCATATAATCTTAATACCTTCCACAGAACATCTCTATCAACTCTACCATAAGCCTTCTCCAGATCCATAAATGCACCTGTCAAATCCATTTGTTTTTCGAAGTATTTCTCAAAAACATTCTTTAAAGTAAACTCCTGATCCACACATCCTCTACCACTTCTGAAACCACACTGCTCTTTTCCAATCTGATGCTTTGTACATGCCTTCTCCCTCTCAATCAATACCCTCCCATATAATTTACCAGGAATACTCGACAAACTTATACCTCTGCAATTTGAGCACTCACGTTTATCCCCTTTGCCTTTGTGCAATGGCACTATGCAATCATTTCACCAATCCTCAGGCACTTTATCATGAGTCACACATATATTAAATAGCCTTACCAACCAGTCAACAATACAGAGTCCCACTTTTGTAAATAGATTCCAGTTCAATACCATCTAAACCCACTGCCTTGCCGGTTTTCATCTTCCTCAAAGCCTTTACTACCTCTTATCTATTTACCAACTCATTCTCCCTAACCCTACCAATTTGCGCACCACCTGGACCAAAACAACCTATATCTGCCACTCTATCATGAAACACATTTAACAAACCCTCTAAATACCCACTCCATCTCCTCATATCACCACTACCTGTTATCACCTCCCGATTAACCCCCATCAAGGACGTCCCATTTGTTCCTTTGTCATATGCACTTTATTTACCTCCTTCCAAAACATCTTTTTATTCTCACTAAAATTCAATGATACGCTCTCACCCCAACTCTCATTGCCCTCTTTTTCACCTCTTGCACCTTTCCCTTAACCTCCTGACTCTTTCTTTTATACACCTCCCTGTCATTTGCATTATTTACTTGCAGAAATCGTCCAAATGCCCCTCTCTTCTCTTTTACTCATAATCTTACCTCTTCATCCCACCACTCACTACCCTTTCTAGTCTGCCCACTTCCACGCTTCTCATGCTACAAGCATATTTTGCGCAAGTCATCCTTGATTCCCTAAATACTTCCCATTCATCCCCCTTTCCCCTTACGTCCTTTGTTCTCACCTTTTTTCATTCTGTACTCAGTCTTTCCTGGTACTTTCTTACACAAGTCTCCTTCACAAGCTCAATTACTCTCACCACTTTTTTCATTCAAAGATTCGCTCTTCTTTTCTGAAATTTATACAAATCTTCATCTTCTGATCACAATAATCAGACATCCCTCCAATTCCACCTCACAGCACATTAACATCCAAAAATCTCTCTCATTCGCGCCTTTCAATTAACACGTAATCCAAGGACGCTCTCTGGCCATCTCTTCTACTTACATACGTATACTTATGTATATCTCACTTTTTAAACCAGATATTCCCAATCACCAGCCCTTTTTCAGCACATATATCTACAAGCTCTTCACTATTACCATTTACAACCCTAAACACCCCAATGTACAACAATTATTCCCTCAACTGCCACATAACTCACCTTTTCATTCAAATCACCCATCACTTTAACCAGTCTCGTACTAACACACTCACTTAGCTGCTCCCAAAAGACTTGCATCTTATGATCTTTCTTCTCATGCCCAGGTCCATATGCACCAGCAATCACCCATCAGTTTTACCCATATCAATCTAGATTTTCCTTTTTTGCACTCTATCACATACTCCCACCACTCCTGTTTGAGAGTAATGCTACTCCTTCCCTTGCTTTTGTCCTCTTACTAATCCCTGACTTTACTCTCAAGACATTCCCAAGCCACTCTTCCCCTTTACCCTTGATCTTCGTTTCACTCAGAGCCAAAACTTCCAACTTCATTTCTTCAAAATTACTACCTATCTCTCCTTTTCTTTTCATCTTGGTTACACCAGACACATTTAGGCACCCCAATGTGAGTCTTCGACGAGGATGAGCACTCTCCTCTTGACTCCTTTTATTTTCCATTTAAGAAAGTTAGAATTCAAGGATGGGAGGTTTTGCATCCCAACTCCCGTTCACTTTAGTCGCCTTCTACGACACGTGAGGAATGCGTGGGAATTATTCTTTCTCCCCTATTCCCAGGGATAGGGGAGAAAGGGAAATGTATATATATTTTTTTTTTTTTTTTTTATACTTTGTCGCTGTCTCCCGCGTTTGCGAGGTAGCGCAAGGAAACAGACGAAAGAAATGGCCCAACCCCCCCCATACACATGTATATACATACGTCCACACACGCAAATATACATACCTACACAGCTTTCCATGGTTTACCCCAGACGCTTCACATGCCTTGATTCAATCCACTGACAGCACGTCAACCCCGGTATACCACATCGCTCCAATTCACTCTATTCCTTGCCCTCCTTTCACCCTCCTGCATGTTCAGGCCCCGATCACACAAAATCTTTTTCACTCCATCTTTCCACCTCCAATTTGGTCTCCCTCTTCTCCTTGCTCCCTCCACCTCCGACACATATATCCTCTTGGTCAATCTTTCCTCACTCATCCTCTCCATGTGCCCAAACCACTTCAAAACACCCTCTTCTGCTCTCTCAACCACGCTCTTTTTATTTCCACACATCTCTCTTACCCTTACGTTACTCACTCGATCAAACCACCTCACACCACACATTGTCCTCAAACATCTCATTTCCAGCACATCCATCCTCCTGCGCACAACTCTATCCATAGCCCACGCCTCGCAACCATACAACATTGTTGGAACCACTATTCCTTCAAACATACCCATTTTTGCTTTCCGAGATAATGTTCTCGACTTCCACACATTCTTCAAGGCCCCCAGAATTTTCGCCCCCTCCCCCACCCTATGATCCACTTCCGCTTCCATGGTTCCATCCGCTGCCAGATCCACTCCCAGATATCTAAAACACTTCACTTCCTCCAGTTTTTCTCCATTCAAACTCACCTCCCAATTGACTTGACCCTCAACCCTACTGTACCTAATAACCTTGCTCTTATTCACATTTACTCTTAACTTTCTTCTTCCACACACTTTAGCAAACTCAGTCACCAGCTTCTGCAGTTTCTCACATGAATCAGCCACCAGCGCTGTATCATCAGCGAACAACAACTGACTCACTTCCCAAGCTCTCTCATCCCCAACAGACTTCATACTTGCCCCTCTTTCCAAAACTCTTGCATTTACCTCCCTAACAACCCCATCCATAAACAAATTAAACAACCATGGAGACATCACACACCCCTGCCGCAAACCTACATTCACTGAGAACCAATCACTTTCCTCTCTTCCTACACGTACACATGCTTACATCCTCGATAAAAACTTTTCACTGCTTCTAACAGTATAGTATATATATATATATATATATATATATATATATATATATATATATATATATATATATATATATATATATATATATATATATATATATATATATATATATATATATATTCTTATGAGTCCACGGGGAAAATGAAATACGATAAGTTCCCAAGTTCACTTTCGTGTAATAATTACGTCATCAGGGGAGACACAAGAGAGAAATATAAGTCAGTTGATATACATCGAAGAGACGAAGCTAGGACGCCATTTGGTAAACATATGATTGTCCAAAACAAGCAACGAGCCTTCATAAACTAATCATTTAACATATTTGATCAACAATAAAGTTATCTTGTTAGTTTACACCATCACTAATATTAAGATTATAACTCTTTTTGTATTTGATAATAGAAGATTCAATGATATTTATCTTGGTAATAGAGTTAGAGTTAATAATGATTGTCCAAAACATACAACGAGCGTTCATAAACTTATTTTTTACAAATTTTATCAACAACAGTTATCTAATTTGTATAGACCATCACTAATATTAAGATTATAATTCTTTGTGTATTTAATAATAGAAGATTCAATAATATTTGTCCAGGTAATAGAATTAGAGTTAATAACTGAGATGGCGTTACTCCAGTCAATACAATGATCATAGTTTTTAACGTGATTAAACATGGCATTTGATTCTTGTCCCGTTCTTATACTATATCTATGTTGTTTAAGTCTAACAGAAAGGTCCTTGCCAGTCTGACCAACATAAAATTCATCACATCTTCCACAAAGCACTTTATAGATGCATCCAAGAGAATTTTCTGGTGAATCCTGATTAAGATATTCTTTATAGTATTATTGTTCCTAAAGGCAACATTTACATTAAAGGGTTTAAGCAACATGGGAAGCAAAGTGAAACTATTATCAAAGGGGAGAACTAAAAGATTCTTGGTGTCAATGGGAGGTTTGGGCTTAATTCTATAAAATGATTTCTATGCTAACCTAAGGGATTTATCAATGAAAGATCTAGGGTACTTTAACTTGGATCCAATAGAATAAATTTTCTCAAACTCATCATCAATAAACTCTGGACTGCAAATACGTAATGCCCTTAGGAACATATATTGAAATGATGATAATTTAACTCTGTCATGTTGAGATGAGTAGTAATGAATATATGAACATACATTGGTGGTTTTTCTGTATATTCTAAACTTAGATTTATTTCCTTGTCTATGGATCATGCAGTCTAAAAATGGTAACATACCATTATTTTCATTTTCTACAATCAATTTGATGGAAGGTACTAAATTATTAAGTAATGGGAGAAAACTTTGTAAATTTTCATTTGTTGGCCAAAGACAAAGAACATCTACTACATACCGAAACCAAATTGCATTAGAAGGTAAAATATTCTTTAGTAATTTTCTTTCAAAAAATTCCATATAAAGATTACTTAGTACAGTTGAAAGAGGGTTGCCCATTGCCATACCAAATTTTTGAGCTTAATAATCTCCATTAAATTGAAATAAACAGTCTTTTATGCACAATTTTATCAGTTCAGTGAAATTAGACTCTGAAACAGGTAAATGAATATCATCCAAGATATCAAATAAATATTCTAAATGGTCATCAACTGGAACTTCAGTGAAAAGTGAGGAAACATAAAAGCTAACTAGTTTAAAATCAAAATTAACATTGGTATTGAAAAGCTTGTTGACTAAATCTAAATTGTTCATGATATTAGAATTTCATACCTTACCCACTAAAGGGCTTAATAAAGAAACTAACCATTTTGACAATTTATATGTGGTGGAGTCTACTGAACTCACTATAGGTCCTGCTGGAAAGTACATATATGGCAATAAAGGGGACAAAGATGACAAACCTTTGGTACGAGAAGTGTTACCTTTCAACAACAACTTCATTTCTTTATTGAAATGAGAATTACCTGCTTCTAAGGGATTTTTACTAAGTTTAGAATATGTTGTGTCATCATTTAGAAGATCATTCATTTTAGATAAATTGTTACTTTTGTCTAAAATCACAACAGAGTTAGACTTATCTTCATTTGTAATATGTATATCATTGTCTTTTTTTAAGCTGTTAATAGCTCTTATTAATCTTTTAGGGAAATTTGCTTCCACTGGTTCTGACAAACTGGCATATACTAAACCCTTACAGATATTGATTTCATCATTACTTAAATTACTGTATTTTTCTAAATTACAAAAAGACTTTGTGACATCAACACAGCTGGCTTCCTTGTTAGAGCACACAAAACTTAAACCATAGCCTAATGCACATAGGGAATCTTTATCTAGTTGTTTATTAGACATGTTTACCACAAAAGATGGCTTTGAGTTCTTGGTCCAGTCGCCGTTTTCAATAAGATGGTCCAACTTACAATCTAGTGACACTTGTAGCCTATTGCATTCTCTCCTTTATTTATCATAGCTACAGTCCGACATCCGGTTCTTCCATTGTGTCGGTATTGCCATTTGAAAGGCATGTTTCTTCTCTCTTGAAATGCGAAAAGCCTCCTCCATTTCAAGTTTCTTTAATTCAATGTTTTTCTTTAAAATAATATTTTGGAATTGGTCAAATAGTCGACCTGACAGCTGTAACAAACGTTGAGGTAGGACTGATCTTGGCATCACTTGTTCATCAAGGCATTTCCTAAGGAATCCAAATCGTAACTTCAGTTGGTGAGCCTTGATTAGCGATTTGGAGAATTTCTCACCCGAATCAGCCTTCAGCGCTGCATCATCAGCGAAAAAAATTGACTCACTTCCAAAGGCCTTTCATACAAAACAGACTGATACTTGCCCCTCTCTCCAAAACTCTTGCATTCACTTCCCTAAGAACCCCATCCATGAACAATTTAGACATCCTAGGAGACATCACGCACCCCAGCCGCAAACCGATATTTACCGAAAACCAATTACTTTCCTCTCTTCCTACTCGTACACATGCCGTACATCCTCGATAAAAACTATTCACTGCTTCTAGCAACTTGCCTACACCATATACTCTTAATACCTTCCAAAGAGCATCTCTATCAACTCTATCATATACCTTCTATAGATCTATAAATCCTTCATGCAAATCCATTTATTCTTCTGAGTATTTCTCACATACATTCTTCAGAGTAAACACCTGATCCATACATCCTCTACCACTTCTGAAACCACACTGCTCTTCCCCAATCTGATGCTCTCTCTGTACATGCCTTCACCTTCTTAATCAATACCCTCCCATATAATTTCCCAGAAATACTCAACAAACTTATATCTCTGTAACTTGAACACTTGCCGGCTTTCATTTTCTGCAAAGATTTCATTACTTCTTGTCTGTTAACCGAATCATTCTCCCTGACCATCTCACTTTGCACACCACCTCGACCAAAACATTTTATATCTGCCACTCTGTATTCTAACACATTCAACAAAACTTCAAAATACTCACTCCGCCTCCTTATCACAACACCACTATGTTTTATTACCTCCTCATTAGCCCCCTTCACAGATTTTCCCATTTGTTCTCTTGTCTTGTGCACTTTATTAACCTCATTCCAAAATATCTTTTCATTCTCCCTAAAATTTAGTGATACTCTCTCACCCAAACTCTCATTTGCCCTCTTTTTCACCTGTTCCACCTTTCTCTTGACCTCCTGCCTCTTCTTTTATACATATCCCAGTCATTTGAACCATTTCCCTTCAAACGTCGTCCAAATTCCTCTATCTTCTCCTTCATTGACAATCTTACTTCTTCATACTGCCACTCACTACCCTTTCTAATGTGTCCGCCTTCCACGCTTCTCATGCCACAAGCATCTTTTGCGCAAGCAATTATTGCCTCCGTAAATACATCCCATTCCTCGACCACTCCCTTTACGTCCTTTGCTCTCATCTTTTTCCATTCTGCACTCAGTCTCTCCTGGTACTTCCTCACACAAGTCTCCATCCCAAGCTCACTTACTCTCACCACTCTCTTCACCCCAACATTCTCTCTTCTTTTTGAAAACCCCCACAAATCTTCACCTTCGCCTCCACAAGATAATGATCAGACATCCCTCCAGTTCCACCTCTCAGCACATTAACCTCTAAAAGTCTCTCTTTCACACGCCTGTCAGTTTACACGTAATCCAATAACGCTCGCTGGCCATCTCTCCTGGTGTGCATACGCATATTTATCTATATATCTTTTTTTAATCCAGGTAAGCCAAATCACCAGTCCTTTTTCAGCACACAAATCTACAAGCTCTTCACCATTTCCATTTGTAATATTGAGCACCCCATGTACACCAAATATTCCCTCAACTGCCACATTACTCACCCCTATATTCAAATCACCCATCACTATAACCCGGTCTCGTGCATCAAAGCTGCTAATACACTCACTCACCTGCTCCAAAAACACTTGCCTCTCATTATCTTTCTTCTCATGCCCAGGTGTATACCCACCAATAATCAGCTATCTCTCTTTCCATCCACTTACAGTTTCACCCATATCAATCTAGAGTTTACTTTCTTAGACTAATTAACATACTCCTAAAAATCCTGTTCGGGAGTGGTGCTTCTCCTTCCTTTGCTCTTGTCCTCTCGCCAACCCCTGACTTTACTCCCAAAATATTCCCAAACCGCTCTTCCCCTTTACTCTTGATCTTCATTTCTATCAGAGCCAAAACATCCAGGTTCCTTTCCTCAAACATACTACCTATCTCCCCTTTTTCTCATCTTGGTTACATCCTCACACATTTAGACACGCCAATCTGAGCCTCCAAGGAGGGGAGGGTTTTTAACCCCCTCTTCCGTCCCCTTTAGTTGCCCTCTACGAAACGTGGGTAATGCATGGGAATTAATCTTTCTCACCTTCGCCTTCACAAGAGGCGCAGGTGAAGATTTGTAAATGTTTTCAGAAAAGAAGAGAAAATGTTGGGGTAAAGAGACTGGTGAGAAAAGTGAGCTTGAGAATACTTGTGTGAGGAAGTACCAGAAGAGAGTAGGTGCAGAATGGATAAAGGTGAGAGCAAAGGACGTAAGTGGAGTGGGAGAGGAATGGGATTTATTTATGGAAGCAGTGATGGCTTGCGCAAAAGATGCTTTTTGCGTGAGAAGCGTGGGAGGTGGGCAGATTAGAAAGGGTAGTGAGTGGTGGGATGAAGGAGTAAGATTATTCTTGAAAGAGAGGAGAGGGACATTTGGAAGATTTTTGCAGGGAAATAGTGCAAATGAGTGGGAGATGTATAAAATGAGGAGGCAGGAGGGCAAGAGGAAGGTGCAAGAGGTAAAAAAGAGGACAGATGAGGGTTGGGATGAGAGCGTATTGGAATGGAATTTAATAAAAAAGAGAGTGGCTGTGATGTTGACTGGTTGGTGAGGATATTCAATGTATGTATGGCTCATGGTGAAGTGCCTGAGGATTGCCAGAGTACATGCATATTGCCATTGTAAAAAGGCACAGGGGATAAAGGTGAGTGTTCAAATTACAGAGTTATAAATTTCTTGAGTATTCCTCGGAAATGATATGGGAGGTTATTGATTGAGAGGGTAAAGGCATGTACAGAGCATCACATTGGGGAAGAGCAGTGTGGTTTCAGAAATGGTAGTGGATGTGTGGATCAAGTGTTTGTTTTGAAGAATGTATGTGAGAAATACTTAGAAAAACAAATGGACTTGTATATAGCATTTATGAACCCTAGAGAATGCATATGAAATATTTGATAGAGATGCTTTGTGGAAGGTGTTAAGAGTATATGGTGTGGGAGGTAAGTTGTTAGAAGCAGTGAAAAGTTTTTATCGAGGATGCAAGGTATGTGTACGTGTAGGAAGCGAGGAAAATGATTGCTTCCCAGTGAATGTTGGTTTGCATCAGGGGTGCACGATGTCTCCATGGTTGTTTAATTTGTTTATGGATGGGGTTGCTAGGGAGGTGAACGCAAGAGTTTTGGAGAAAGGGGCAAGTATGCAGTCTGTTGTAAATGAGAGGGCTTGAGAAGTGAGTCAGTTGCTGTTCACTGATGATACATCGTTGGTGGCTGAATCGGGTGAGAAACTGCAAAAGCTGGTGACTGAGTTTCGTGAAGAGTGTTAAAGAGGAAGAAATCAACTTAGAGGTAACTTTGAATGAAAAAAAAAACTGCAGGAAGTGAAGTGTTTTAGATATCTAGGAGTGGATTTGACAACGGATGGAACCATGCAACCGGAGGTGAGACACAGTGAGAGGAAGGGGGCAAAGGTTTTGGGAGCGTTGAAGAATGTGTTGAAGGATGAGAATATCATCTCGGAAAGCAAAAATGGGTATGTTTGAAGGGAGAGTGGTTCCACCAATGTTATATGGTTGCGAGGCGTGGGCTATAGATATAGTTCTGCGGAGACGGGAGGATGTGTGGGAAATGAGATGTTTGAGGACAATATGTGGTGTGAGGTTGTTTGATCGAGTAAGTAATGAAAGGGTAATAGAGACGTATGGTAATAAAAAGAAAGTGGTTGAGAAAGCCAAAGAGGATGTTCTGAAATGGTTTGGTCACATGGACAGAATGGGTGAGGAAAGACTGACAAGGAGGATATATGTGTCAGAGGTGAAGGGAACAAGGAGATGGGTGAGACCAAACTGGAGGTGGAAAAATGGAGAGAAGTAGATTCTGAGAGATCGGGCCTAAACAGCCAGAAGGGTGAAAGGCGTGCAAGAAATAGAGTGAATCGAGACGATATGGTATAACGGGGTCGATGTGTTGTCAGTGGATTGAAACAGGGCATGTGAAGCGTCTGGGGTAAACCATGGAAAGTTCTGTGGGGCCTTGATGTTAAAAGGGAGCTGTGGTTTCGGTGCACTATAAATGACAGCTAGAGAGTGAGTGTGAACAAATGGGGCCTTTGTGTCTTTTCCTAGCGGAACCTCGCGCGCACGCTAGGGGAGGGGAGTTTCATTTCATCTGTGGCGGGGTGTCGTTGGCAATAGATAAAGGCAGCATATATGAATTATATATGATTTATATATGAATATATATATATATATATATATATATATATATATATATATATATATATATATATATATATATATATATATATATATATATATATTCTTTTCCTTCAAACTATTCGCCATTTCCCGCATTAGCGAAGTAGCGTTAAGAATAGAGGACTGGGCCTTTGAGGGAATACCCTCACCTGGCCCAATTCTCTGTTCCTTCTTTTGGAAAATTAAAAAAAAACGAGAGGGGAGGATTTCCAGCCCCACGCTCCCTCCCCTTTTAGTCGCCTTCTACGACACACAGGGAATACGTGGGAAGTATTCTTTATCATCTATCCCCTATATATATGTGTATATATATATATATATATATATATATATATATATATATATATACATATATATATATCCCTGGGAATAGGGAATTAAGAATACTTCCCACGTATTCCCTGCGTGTCGTAGAAGGCGACTAAGGCTGGAAATCCTCCCCTCTCGTTTTTTTTTTAATTTTCCAAAAGAAGGAACAGAGGGGGCCAGGTGAGGATATTCCGAAAAAGGCCCAGTCCTCTGTTCTTAACGCTACCTCGCTAATGCGGGAAATGGCGAATAGTTTGAAAAAAAAAAATATATATATATATATATATATATATATATATATATATATATATATATATATATATATATATATATATATATATATATATATATATATATATATATATATATATATATATATATATATATATATATATATATATATATATATATATATATATATATATATATATATATATATATATATATATATATATATATATATATATATATATATATATATATATATATATATATATATATATATATATATATATATATATATATATATATATATATATAAGTGTTTTGGGGGCAGCTGAATGAGTGTGTTAGTGGTGGTTTTGATGCACGAGACCGGGTTATAGTGATGGGTGATTTGAATGCAAAGGTGAGTAATGTGGCAGTTGAGGGAATAATTGGTATACTTGGGGTGTTCAGTGTTGTAAATGAAATGGTGAAGAGCTTGTAGATTTATGTGCTGATGATTGGGAATACCTGGTTTAAAAAGCGAGATATACATAAGTATACTTATGTAAGTAGGAGAGATGGCCAGAGAGCGTTATTGGATTACGTGTTAATTGACAGGCGCGCGAAAGAGAGACTTTTGGATGTTAATGTGCTGAGAGGTGCAACTGGAGGGATGTCTGATCATTATCTTGTGGAGGCTAAGGTGAAGATTTGTATGGGTTTTCAGAAAAGAAGAGTGAATATTGGGGTGAAGAGGGTGGTGAGAGTAAGTGAGCTTGGGAAGGAGACTTGTGTGAGGAAGTGCCAGGAGAGACTGAGTACAGAATGGAAAAAGGTGAGAACAATGGAAGTAAGGGAAGTGGGGGAGGAATGGGATGTATTTAGGGAATCAGTGATGGATTGCGCAAAAGATGCTTGTGGCATGAGAAGAGTGGGAGATGGGTTGATTAGAAAGGGTAGTGAGTGGTGGGATGAAGAAGTAAGAGTATTAGTGAAAGAGAAGAGAAAGGCATTTGGACGATTTTTGCAGGGAAAAAATGCAATTGAGTAGGAGATGTATAAAAGAAAGAGACAGGAGGTCAAGAGAAAGGTGCAAGAGGTGAAAAAAAGGGCAAATGAGAGTTGGGGTGAGAGAGTACCATTAAATTTTAGGGAGAATAAAAAGATGTTCTGGAAGGAGGTAAATAAAGTGCGTAAGACAAGGAGCAAATGGGAACTTCAGTGAAGGGCGCAAATGGGGAGGTGATAACAAGTAGTGGTGATGTGAGAAGGAGATGGAGTGAGTATTTTGAAGGCTTGTTGAATGTGTTTGATGATAGAGTGGCAGATATAGTGTGTTTTGGTCGAGGTGGTGTGCAAAGTGAGAGGGTTAGGGAAAATGATTTGGTAAACAGAGAAGAGGTAGTAAAAGCTTTGCTGAAGATGAAAGCCGGCAAGGCAGCAGGTTTGGATGGTATTGCAGTGGAATTTATCAAAAAAGGGGGTGACTGTATTGTTGACTGGTTGGTAAGGTTATTTAATGTATGTATGACTCATGGTGAGGTGCCTGAGGATTGGCGGAATGCATGCATAGTGCCATTGTACAAAGGCAAAGGGGATAAGGGTGAGTGCTCAAATTACAGAGGTATAAGTTTGTTGAGTATTCCTGGTAAATTATATGGGTGGGTATTGATTGAGAGGGTGAAGGCATGTACAGAGCATCAGACTGGGGAAGAGCAGTGTGGTTTCAGAAGTGGTAGAGGATGATACAGCCACCAGCGCTGTATCATCAGCGAACAACAACTGACTCACTTCCCAAGCTCTCTCATCCCCAACAGACTTCATACTTGCCCCTCTTTCCAAAACTCTTGCATTCACCTCCCTAACAACCCCATCCATAAACAAATTAAACAACCATGGAGACATCACACACCCCTGACGCAAACCTACATTCACTGAGAACCAATCACTTTCCTCTCTTCCTACACGTACACATGCCTTACATCCTCGATAAAAACTTTTCACTGCTTCTAACAACTTCCCTCCCACAACATATATTCTTAATACCTTCCACAGAGCATCTCTATCAACTCTATCATATGCCTTCTCCAGATCCATGAATGCTACATACAAATCCATTTGCTTTTCTAAGTATTTCTAACATACATTCTTTAAAGCAAACACCTGATCCACACATCCTCTACCACTTCTGAAACCACACTGCTCTTCCCCAATCTGTTGCTCTGTACATGCCTTCACCCTCTCAATCAATACCCTCCCATATAATTTAACAGGAATACATAACAAACTTATACCTTTGTATTATGAGCACTCAGTCTCATCCCCTTTGCCTTTCTACAATGGCACTATGCACGCATTCCGCCAATCATAAGGCCCCTCACCATGAGTCATACATACATTAAATAACCTTAACAACCAGTCAATAATACAGTCACCACCTTTTTTAATAAATTCCACTGCAATACCATCCAAACCTGCTGCCTTGCCGGCTTTCATCTTCCGCAAAGCTTTTACTACTTCTTCTCTGTTTACCAAATTATTTTCCCTAACCCTCTCACTTTGCACACCACCTCGACCAAAACACCCTATATCTGCCACTCTATCATCAAACACATTCAACAAACCTTCAAAATACTCACTCCATCTCCTTCTCACATCACCACTACTTGTTATCACCTCCCAATTTGCGCCCTTCACTGAAGTTTCCATTTGCTCCCTTGTCTTACGCACTCTATTTACCTCCTTCCAGAACATCTTTTTATTCTCCGTAAAATTTAATGATACTCTCTCACCCCAACTCTCATTTGCCCTCTTTTTCACCTGATGATACAGCGCTGGTGGCTGATTCATGTGAGAAACTGCAGAAGCTGGTGACTGAGTTTGGTAAAGTGTGTGAAAGAAGAAAGTTAAGAGTAAATGTGAATAAGAGCAAGGTAATTAGCTACAGTAGGGTTGAGGGTCAAGTCAATTTGGAGGTAAGTTTGAATGGAGAAAAAATGGAGGAAGTAAAGTGTTTTAGATAGAAGGGAGTGGATCTGGCAGCGGATGGAACCAAGGAAGCGAAAGTGGATCATAGGGTGGGGGAGTGGGCGAAAATCCTGGGAGCCTTGAAGAATTTGTGGAAATCGAGAACATTATCTCGGAAAGCAAAAATGGGTATGTTTGAAGGAATAGTGGTTCCAAAAATGTTGTATAGTTGCCAGGCTTGGGCTATGGATAGAGTTGTTCGCAGGAGGATGGATGTGCTGGAAATGAGATGTTTGAGGACAATGTGTGGTGTGAGGTGGTTTGATCGAGTAAGTAACGTAAGGGTAAGAGAGATGTGTGGAAATAAAAAGAGCGTGGTTGAGAGAGCAGAAGATGGTGTTTTGAAATGGTTTGGGCACATGGAGCGAATGAGTGAGGAAAGATTGGCCAAGAGGATATATGTGTCGGAGGTGGAGGGAACGAGGAGAAGTGGGACACCAAATTGGAGGTGGAAAGATGGAGTGAAAAAGATTTTGTGTGATCGGGGCCTGAACATGCAGGAGGGTGAAAGGAGTGCAAGGAATAGAGTGAATTGGATCGATGTGGTATACTGGGGTTGACGTGCTGTCAGTGGATTGAATCAGGGCATGTGAAGCGTATGCGGTAAGCCATGGAAAGCTGTGTAGGTATGTATATCTGCGTGTGTGGACGTATGTATATACATATGTATCGGGGTGGTTTGGGCTATTTCTTTCGTCTGTTTCCTCGCGCTACCTCGCAAGCGCGGGAGACAGCGGCAAAAAAATATATATATATATATATATATATATATATATATATATATATATATATATATATATATATATATATATATATATATACAAAGTATAAAAAAAAATATATATATATATATATATTTTTTTTTTTATTTTTTTTTTTTTCTTTTGCTTTGTCGCTGTCTCCCGCGTTTGCGAGGTAGCGCAAGGAAACAGACGAAAGAAATGGCCCAACCCACCCCCATACACATGTATATACATACGTCCACACACGCAAATATACATACCTACACAGCTTTCCATGGTTTACCCCAGACGCTTCACATGCCTTGATTCAATCCACTGACAGCACGTCAACCCCGGTATACCACATCGCTCCAATTCACTATATTCCTTGCACTCCTTTCACCCTCCTGCATGTTCAGGCACCGATCACACAAAATCTTTTTCACTCCTTCTTTCCACCTCCAATTTGGTCTCCCTCTTCTCCTCGTTCCCTCCACCTCCGACACATATATCCTCTTGATCAATCTTTCCTCACTCATTCTCTCCATGTGCCCAAACCATTTCAAAACACCCTCTTCTGCTCTCTCAACCACGCTCTTTTTATTTCCACACATCTCTCTTACACTTACGTTACTTACTCGATCACACCACCTCTCACCACACATTTTCCTCAAACATCTCATTTCCAGCACATCCATCCTCCTGCGCACAACTCTATCCATAGCCCACGCCTCGCAACCATACAACATTGTTGGAACCACTATTCCTTCAAACATACCCATTTTTGCTTTCCGAGATAATGTTCTCGACTTCCACACATTCTTCAAGGCTCCCAGAATTTTTGCCCACTCCCCCACCCTATGATCCACTTCCGCTTCCATGGTTCCATCCGCTGCCAGATCCACTCCCAGATATCTAAAACACTTCACTTCCTCCAGTGTTTTAGATATCTGGGAGTGGATCTGGCAGCGGATGGAACCATATATATATATATATATATATATATATATATATATATATATATATATATATATGATCCACTTCCGCTTCCATGGTTCCATCCGCTGCCAGATCCACTCCCAGATATCTAAAACACTTCACTTCCTCCAGTGTTTTAGATATCTGGGAGTGGATCTGGCAGCGGA
>NC_092237.1:29681260-29733287 GCF_036320965.1 Panulirus ornatus | reverse complement strand
TTCTCCATTCAAACTTACCTCCCAATTGACTTGACCCTCAACCCTACTGTACCTAATAACCTTGCTCTTATTCACATTTACTCTTAACCTTCTTCTTTCACACACTTTACCAAATTCAGTCACCAGCTTCTGCAGTTTCTCACATGAATCAGCCACCAGCGCTGCATCATCTGCGAACAACAACTGACTCACTTCCCAAGCTCTCTCATCCCCAACAGACTTTATACTTGCCCCTCTTTCCAAAACTCTTGCATATACCTCCCGAACAACCCCATCCATAAACAAATTAAACAACCCTGGAGACATCACAAACCCCTGCCGCAAACCTAAATTCACTGAGAACCAATCACTTTCCTCTCTTCCTACACGTACATATGGCTTACATCCTCGATAAAACCTTTTCACTGCTTCTAACAACTTGCCACCCACACCATATATTCTTAATACCTTCCACAGAGCATCTCTATCAACTCTATCATATGCCTTCTCCAGATCCATAAATGCTACATACAGATCCATTTGCTTTTCTAAGTATTTCTCACATACATTCTTCAAAGCAAACACCTGATCCACACATCCTCTACCACTTTTGAAACCACACTGCTCTTCCCCAATCTGATGGTCCGTACATGCCTTCACCCTCTCAATCAATACCCTCCCATATTATTTACCAGGAATACTCAACAAACTTATTCCTCTGGAATTTGAGGACTCACTCTTATTCCCTTTGCCTTTGTACAATGGCACTATGCACGCTTTCCGCCAATCCTCAGGCACCTCACCATGTCATACATACATTAAATAACCTTACCAACCAGTCAATAATACAGTCACCGCCTTTCTAAATAAATTCCACTGCAATACCATCCAATCCTACTACCTTGCCGGCTTTCATCTTTCGCAAAGCTTTTACTACCTCTTCTCTGTTTACCAAATCATTTTCCTTAACCCTCTCACTTTGCACACCACCTCGACCAAAACACCCTATATCTACCACTCTATCATCAAACACATTCAACAAACCTTGAAAATACTCTCTCCATCTCCTTCTCACATCACCACTACTTGTTATCCCTCCCCATTTGCGCCCTTCACCGAAGTTCCCATTTGCTCCCATGTCTTACGCACTTTATTTACCTCCTTCCAGAACATCTTTTTATTCTCCCTAAAATCTAATGATACTCTCTCACCCCAACTCTCTTTTCCCTCTTTTTCACCTCTTGCACCTTTCTCTTGACCTCCTGTCTCTTCCTTTTATACATCTCACACTCAATTGCATTTTTTCCCTGAAAAATCGTCAAAATGCCTCTCTCTTCTCTTTCACTAATTATCTTACTTCTTCATCCCACCACTCACTACACTTTCTAATCAACCCACCTCCCACCCTTCTCATGCCACAAGCATTTTTTGAGCAATCCATCACTGATTCCCTAAATACATCCCATTCCTCCCCCACTCCCCTTACTTCCATTGTTCTTACCTTCTTCCATTCTGTACTGTCTCTCCTGGTACCTTTTCACTCAAGTCTCCTTCCCAAGCTCACTTACTCTCACCACCCTCTCCACCCCAACATTCACTCTTCTTTTCTGAAAACCCATACAAATCTTCACTTTAGCCTCCACAAGATAATGATCAGACATCCCTCCAGTTGCACCTCTCAGCACATTAACATCCAAAAGTCTCTCTTTTGCGCGCCTGTCAATTAACACGTAATCCAATAACGCTCTCTGGCCATCTCTCCTACTTACATACGTATACTTATGTATATCTCTCTTTTTAAACCAGGTATTCCCAATCACCAGTCCTTTTTCAGCACATAAATCTACAAGCTCTTCACCATTTCCATTTACAACACTGAACACCCCATGTATACCAATTATTCCCTCAACTGCCACATTACTCACCTTTGCATTCAAATCACCCATCACTATAACCCGGTCTCGTGCATCAAAACCACTAACACACTCATTCAGCTGCTCCCAAAACACTTGCCTCTCATGATCTTTCTTCTCATGCCCAGGTGCATATGCACCAATAATCACCCATCTCTCTCCATCAACTTTCAGTTTTCCCCATATTAATCTAGAATTTACTCTCTTACATTCTATCACATACTCCCACAACTCCTGTTTCAGGAGTACTGCTACTCCTTCCCTTGCTCTTGTCCTAACCCCTGACTTTGCTCCCAAGACATTCCCAAGACATATATATATATATATATATATATATATATATATATATATATATATATATATATATATATATATATATATATATATATATATATATATATATATATATATATATATATATATATATATATATATATATATATATATATATATATATCCCTGGGGATAGGGGAGAAAGAATACTTCCCACGTATTCCCTGCGTGTCGTAGAAGGCGACTAAAAGGGGAGGGAGTGGGGGGCTGGAAATCCTCCCCTCTCAATTTTTTTTAATTATCCAAAAGAAGGAACAGAGAAGGGGGCCAGGTCAGGATATTCCCTCAATGGCCCAGTCCTCTGTTCTTAACGCTACCTCGCTAACGCGGGAAATGGCGAATAGTTTGAAAAAAAAAAAAAAAAAAAAAAAAAAATATATATATATATATATATATATATATATATATATATATATATATATATATATATATATATATATATATATATATATATAAATATATTATTATTATTATTATTTTGCTTTGTCGCTCTCTCCCGTGTTAGCGAGGTAGCGCAAGGAAACTGACTAAAGAATGGCCCATCACACATGTATATAAATACACGTCCACACACGGAAATATATGTACCTATACATCTTAACGTATACATATATATACACACACAATTATATACATATATACACATGTACGTAATTCATAATGTTTGCCTTTATTCATTTCTATCGCCTCCCCGACACACATAAAATAAGAACCCCCTCCTCTCTAATATGCGCGCGGTAGCGCTAAGAAAAGACAACATAGGCCACTTTCGTTCACACTCAGTCTCTAGCTGTCATGTAATAATGCACCGAAACCACACCTCCCTTTCCACATCCAGTCCCCACAAAGCTTTTTATGGTTTACCCCAGACGCTTCACATTCCCGTGATCAATCAATTGGCAGCACGTCGACCCCGGTATACCATATCGATCCAATTCATTCTATTCCTTGCACGACTTTCACCCTCCTGCATGTTAAGGCCCCGATCACTAAAAATCTTTTTCCCTCCATCTTTCCACCTCCAATTTGGTCTCCCACTTCTCTTCGTTCCCTCCATCTCTAAGAAATATATCCTGACAACCGTGATAAAATCTTTTCACTGCTTGTAACAACTTGGTTCCCACAACATATATTCTTAATACCTTCCGCAAGGCATCTCTATCAACTCCAGATCCATAAATGCTACATACAAATCCATTTCCTTTTCTAAGTATTTCTCACATACATTCTTCAAAGCAAACACCTAATCCACACATCATCTACCACTTCAGAAACCACACTGCTCTTCCGCAGTCTGATGCTCTCTAGCTGCCTTCACCCCCTCAATCAATACCCTCCTATATAATTTCCCAGGAGTACTCAACAAACTTATACCTCTGAAATTTGACCACTCACTATTATTCCCTTTGCCTTTGCACATTGGCAATATGGAAGCATTCTGCAAATCCTCAGGCACCTAAAAATGATTTATTCATACATAGAATAACCTTAACAACCAGTCAACAATAGTGTCACCCTCCTTTTCTTTTTAATAAATTCCACTGCAATACCATCCTAACCCGCTGCTTTGCCGGCTCTCATCTTCTGCAAAGCTTCTGTTACCTCTTCTCTGTTTATCAAATCGTTTTCCCTAACCCTCTCACTTTTCACACCACCTCGACCAAAACACCCTATATCTGCCATTCTATCATCAAACACATTCAACAAACCTTCAAAATACTCACTCCATATCCCCCTCACATCACCACTACTTGTTATCACCCTCCCATTAGCACCCTTCACTGAAGTTACCATTTGTTCCTTCGTCCTACGCACTTTATTTACCTCCTTCCAAAACATCTTTTATTCTCCCTAGAATTTATTGATACTCTCCCACCCAACTCTCATTTGTCTTCTTTTTCACCTATTGCACCTTTCTCTTGACCTCCTGCTTCATTCTTTTATACATCTAATCATTTGCATTAATATATATATATATATATATATATATATATATATATATATATATATATATATATCTTTCTTTTTTCTTTTCTTTCAAACTATTCGCCATCTCCCGCATTAGCGAGGTAGCGTTAAGAACAGAGGACTGGGCCTTTGAGGGAATACCCTCACCTGGCCCAATTCTCTGTTCCTTCTTTTGGAAAATTTAAAAAAAAAAAAAAAATGAGAGGGGAGGATTTCCAGCCACCCGCTCCCTCCCCTTTTAGTCGCCTTCTACGACACGCAGGGAATACGTGGGAAGTATTCTTTCTCCCCTATCCCCCTATATATATATATATATATATATATATATATATATATATATATATATATATATATATATTCGAACACAAGTAACAATACTCATATACACGAAGCCAGAATAATATCAGTAACCATTAAAAATATCCAAATCAAATATAAATAGAATAGTCTAACAGAACAAGAAAAACTTACACGAAAATCACACACACACACACACACACACAGAACAAAGAAAACAACAAAAAAGCCAGCGCAAGAAATATACCAGCATTAGGAAAATGAAAAATAAACCATTAGAATCAAGAACATTTATTTCAACACTGCCTCATAATTTTTAGCGAGAAAAACACACAAAAGCGAATGGAAACTAAAATAACAAAAGAAGCAATAATGCATGAAGTTAAAAAAAAAGAAAAGAAAAATATAACATTGCAGTACCAAGCACAAGACGGTACGCGAATCAACTCAAAACATCAACAAATTAATAATAACAGGAATGGCAATAATTCACAACATGACATCCTGATAGCAACACGGAACTATTACTGTGCATGTGAACACATTGGGGGAGGGGGAATAATACCACACCCACAACACAACAGCAAAACAACAAATACCTAGGCAATACCTCATGACAACAAAACCATAACAAACAAAAAAAGACATTAACACACATACACATACCATCCATGGATATAAATATGTACATCAACAAAGACATTAACACACATACACACCATCCATGGATATAAATATGTACATCAACACGATAACAAGAAAATACAACCCAGATCAAAACTTCAAAATAGAAATTTGAGCTAATTTGTACATGATGAAGGCAGGTTACATTCCGTACGAGGTGAGGTGCACATGTTAAAAGTCCAAAACACTACACACATATCCCAACACCGGGTCGTGTTAACATGACAGGGGTAAAGGTGACCTCCACCCAGACTAGGCACCATTGAAAAAAAAACAAAAAAACCAGCAGACATCTTAGCCTGCATCAAACTGCCGCCAGCCAAGACAAATGGTCCAAAATGTAAACACTGAGCCAGTTTGAAGGGCTGGCAACACGGGGGAGAGGAGTAGAGACACAGTAATTAACAATGAGAGACGCTTGCTGCCCCCTCACACACCCACCCACTCCCTCATAACTGCACACCCTCTCCCTCATAACTGCACACCCTCTCCCTTATAACTGCACGCTAACTCCCTCATCGATGCATACCCACTCCCTCATCACAGAACACCCACTCCCTCGTAAGTGCACACTCACTCCCTCATAGGTGCACACCCACTCCCTTACAAGTGCACATCCACTCCCTCATAGGTGCACACCCACTCCCTCATAGGTGCACACCCACTCCCTCATAACTTAACGCTAACTCCCTCCACTGCACACCCATTTCTCATAACTGTACATCCACTCCCTCGTCACTGCATACCCACTTCCTCATAAGTGCATACCCACTCCCTCATAACTGCACACCCACTCCCTCATCACTGCACGCCAACTCCCTCATCACTGCACACCCATTTCTCATAACTGCACGCCAACTCCCTCATAACTACAGTCAACTAAATTCACGTATCACAAGCTCTCATGCCTCCTCGCTCAGCCCTTCAATACATCTGTACACAGAAACGTTCAATAGTTTAAAAGTTTAAACGTTATAATAAACGTCCTGCAATCACCTAGTAAGGTCAGGCCCCTGGTAAAGGAGACTTGTAAGCGACCACTTGGAGGGCGGCTTAATCATGACACACACACCAGTGGTATACAGACTAGTATCCCATGAGAGCCATGCAGCGCAACACCGACAGGCATATGCATGACACCATGCACCAACTAAATTAATACCATCATACACACACACACACACACACACACAACCTTAAAAATCATTCATCTTTCGACTGAAAATTGATATCCGACTTGTGTGATACGATTTTTGTCTTGTGTTGATTCTATCGAAACACTTCCTCACCATCTTGAGATCGACCGAGGCCAAACCTCTCTCTCCACACACACACACACACACACACACTCACTCAAGACAGTTAAGCCAACCGGAAACAATTTGTGTAATGCTTTCTTGGTCGTCTTGCTGCTCGGTTACAAGAGCTGTATCCTTGTAACCACCAAATATAATGATACAGAATTTATTGTTCCCTCGGTCACTACGTGAGCTGTAGCCTTATAACCACCAACTGTAATAATACAAAATTTATTGTTCCTCGGTCACGAACAATGTCATAATTCCTCTTCTGTCATATACACAATAAAAAAAATTTAAAGTTAAATAATGCTTTATGAAATTGAATGAAAACAAAAAACACTTTAGCCAAAGCAAGATTGTATCAGCGTTGACCCACGCCCCATTCAAGTTCCTCCTCAGTCTGGCTTCACACTCGGTATGACCTCGAGCACAATGTTCTGCCTGGATAACCCTCAAGGATTAATTGAAGTCTGGCCCAGACACTGCCATAAATACATTTTCTACGACCCCCTCAACCTGACCCCCACTGGGGTACTGTAAAGTCTACTTATTCTTTATCCTTACTATTATCCTCTACAGACTTTATACACCACAGGAGATAATATACACTAAGGCGAGGTTCACTCTAGCAGAGTAAAGCAGTAACTAAAACACTCTTATCCCCCGCTTAATTCACGTGAGGGTAACACTGAGTCAGCCCCGCTTACCATCAGCTGTCAAGCGGGCGATCAGGTGTACTGCAGACGTCTGACAGCTGCAGCGTTCCAGTTCCTTAAACCCAAATTATCGTGCAGTAGTCGTGTGTACGAATTTTCGCCCCCTCCCCCACCCTATGATCCACTTCCGCTTCCATGGTTCCATCCGCTATCAGATCCACTCCCAGATATCTAAAACACTTCACTTCCTCCAGTTTTTCTCCATTCAAACTCACCTCCCAATATATATATATATATATATATATATATATATATATATATATATATATATTTTTTTTTCTATTTTATTTTGCCTTGTCGTTGTTTCCCGCCTTAGCGAGGTAGCGCAAGGAAACACACGAAAGAATGGCTCAACCCTCCCACATACACATGTATATACATAGACGTCCACACACGCAAATATACATACCTATACATCTCAATGTACACATATATATACACACTCAGACATGTAAATATATACACATATACATAATTCATACATTCCCATCGCCACCTCGCCACACATGGAATAACAACCCCCTCCCCCCTCATGTGTGCGAGGTAGCGCTAGGAAAAGACACCAAAGGCCCCATTCGTTCACACTCAGTGTCCAGCTATCATGTAATAATGCACCGAAACCACAGCTGCCTTTCCATATTCAGGCCCCACACAACTTCTCATGGTTTACCTCAGACGCTTCACATGCCCTGGTTCAATCCATTGACAGCACGTCGACCCCGGTATACCACATCGTTCCAATTCACTCTATTCCTTGCCCTCCTTTCACCCTCCTGCATGTTCAGGCCCCGATCGCTCAAAATCTTTTTCACTCCATCTTTCCACCTCCAGTTTGGTCTCCCACTTCTCCTCGTTCCCTCCACCTCTGACACATATATCCTCTTGGTCAATCTTTCCTCACTCATTCTCTCCATGTGACCAAACCACTTCAAAACACCTCCTTCTGCTCATTCAACCACACTCTTTTTATTTCCACACATCTCTCTTACCCTTACATTACTTACTCGATCAAACCACCTCACACCACACATTGTCCTCAAACATCTCATTTCCAGCACATCCATCCTCCTGCGCACAACTCTATCCATAGTCCACGCCTCGCAACCATACAATATTGTTCGAACCACTATTCCTTCAAACATACCCATTTTTGCTTTCCGAGATAATGTTTTCGACTTCCAAACGTTCCTCAAGGCTCCCAGAACTATCGACGCCTCCCCCACCCTATGATTCACTTCCACTTCCATGGTTCCATCCGCTGCTAGATCCACTCCCAGATATCTAAAACACTTTACTTCCTCCAGTTTTTCTCCATTCAAACTTACCTCCAAACTGATTTGACCCCTAACCCTGCTGTACCTAATAACCTTGCTCTTATTCACATTTACTCTTAACTTTCTTCTTTCACACACTTTACCAAACTCAGTCACCAACTTCTGCAGTTTCTTACATGAATCAGCCGCCAGCGCTGTATCATCAGCGATCAACAACTGACTCACTTCCCAAGCTCTCTCATTCAGAACAAACTGCATACTTGCCCCTCTTTCCAAAACTCTTGCATTCACCTCCCTAACAACCCCATCCATAAACAAATTAAACAACCATGGAGACATCACACACCCCTGCCGCAAACCGACATTCACTGAGAACCAATCACTTTCCTCTCTTCCTACACGTACACATGCCTTACATCCTCGATAAAAACTCCTCACTGCTTCTAACAACATGCCTCCCACACCATATATTCTTAAAACCTTCCACAGAGCATAAGTATATAAATATATATATATATATATATATATATATATATATATATATATATATATATATATATATATATATATATATATATATATATATATATATATATATATATATATATATATATATATATATATATATATATATATATATATATATGTATATATATATATATATATATATATATATATATATATATATATACATATATATATATATATATATATATATATATATATATATATATATATATATATATATATATATATATATATATATATATATATATATGTATATCTATATATATATATATATATATATATATATATATATATATATTATCCCTGGGGATAGGGGATTAAGAATACTTCCCACGTATTCCTTGCGTGTCGTAGAAGGCGACTAAAAGGTAAGGGTGCGGGGGGCTGAAAATCCTCCCCTCTCTTCTTTTATTTCTTTTTAATTTTCCTAAAGAAGGAACAGAAGGGGCCAGGTGAGGATGTTCCAGAAAAGGCCCAGTCCTCTGTTCCTAACGCTACCTCGCTATCGCGGGAAATGGCTAATAGTATGAAAAAAGATAAAATTATATATATATATATATATATATATATATATATATATATATATATATATATATATATATATATATATATATATATATATATGTATATTATCCCTGGGGATATAGGAGAAAGAATACTTCCCGCGTATTCCCTGCGTGTCGTAGAAGGGGACTAAAAGGGAAATGAGCGGGGGGCTGGAAATCCTCACCTATTTTTTTTTTTTTTTTTTTTTTTAATTTTCCAAAAGAAGGAACAGAGAAGGGGGCCAGGTGAGGATATTCCCTCAAAGGCCCAGTCCTCTGTTGTTAACGCTACCTCGCTAATGCGGGAAATGGCGAATACTGTAAAAAAATAAATGTATGTATATATATAATTCTTTTTATTATTTTCCTTGTCTCTGTCTCCCGCGTCTACGAGGTAGCGCAAGGAAACAGACGGAGGAAATGGCCCAACCCAACCCCATACACTTATATATACATAAACGTCCACACACGCAAATATACATACCCATACAAATCAATGTACACATATGTACATACACAAAGACACATACATATATACACATGCACACAATTCACACTGTCTGCCTTTATTCATTCCCATCGCCACCTAGCCAAACATGGAATAACATCCCCCTCCCCCCTCATGTGTGCCAGGTAGCGCTAGGAAAAGACAACAAATGACTCATTCGTTCGCACTCAATCTCTAGCTGTCATGGAATAATGCCCGAACCCACAGCTCCCTTTCCACATCCAGGCCCCACACAACTTTCCATGGTTTACCCCGGACGCTTCACATGCCATGATTCAATCTATTGACAGCACCTCGAACCCGGTATACCACATCGAACCAATTCACTGTATTCCTTAGCCGAGTTTCACCCTCCTGCACGTTCAGGCCCCGATCACTCAAAATCTTTATCACTCCATATTTCCACCTCCAGTTTGGTCTCCCATTTCTCCTCGTTACCTCCACCTCCGACACATATATCCTCTTCGTCAATCTTTCCTCACTCATTCTCTCCTTGTGCCCAAACCATTTCAAAACACACTCTTCTGTTCTCTCAACCACGCTCTATTTATTTCCACACATCTTTCTTACCCTTACATAACTTAATCGATCAAACCACATCACACCACATATTGTCCTCAAACATCTCATTTCCAGCACATCCACCCTCCTGCGTACAACTCTATCCATAGCCCACGCCTCGCAACCATAGAACATTGTTGTAAACACTATTCCTTCAAACATAGCCAGTTTTGCTTTCCGAGATAATGTTCTCGACTTCCAAACATTCTTCAAGGCTCCCAGGATTTTCGCCCCCTCCCCCACCCTATGATCCACTTCCGCTTCTATGGTTCCATCCGCTGCCAGATCCACTCCCAGATATCTAAAACACTTCACTTCCTCCAGTTTTTCTTCATTCAAACTTATCTCCTAATTGACTTGAACCTCAACCCTACTGTACCTAATAACCTTGCTCCTATTCACATTTACTCTGAAATTTCTTCTTTCACACACTTTAACAAACTCAGTCACCAACTTCTGCAGTTTCTCACATGAATCAGCCACCAGCGTTGTTTCATCAGCGAACAACAAATGACTCACATCCCAAGCTCTCTCATCCCCAACAGACTGCATCCTTGCACCTCTTTCCAAAACTCTTGCATTTACCTATCTAACAACCCCATCCATACACAAATTAAACAACCATGGAGACATCATCACACACTCCTGCAGCAAACCTACATTCACGGAGAACAAATCACTTTCCTTTCTTCCTACACGTACATATGCCTTACATCCTCGATAGAAACTTTTCACTTCTTCTAACACCTTACCTCCCACACTATATACTCTCAATACCTTCCACAGAGCATCTGTATCAACTCTATCACATGCCTTCTCCATATCCATAAATGCTACATACAAATCCATTTGCTTTTCTAAGTATTTCTCACATACATTCTTCAAAGCAAGCACATGATACACACATCCTCTACCACTTCTGAAACCACACTGCTCTTCCCCAAATAGATGCTCTGTACATGCCTTCACCCTCTCAAACAATACGCTCACATATAATTTACCAGGAATACTCAACAAACTTAAACCTCTGTAATTTGAGCACTCACTCTTATCCCCTTTCCCTTTGTACAATGACACTATGCACGCATTCCGCCAACCCTCAGGCACCTCACCATGAATCATACATAGATTAAATAACCTTACCAACCAGTCAGCAATACAGTCACCCCCTTTCTTAATAAATTCCACTGCAATATCTTCCAAACCTACTGCCTTGACGGCTTTCATCTTCCGTAAAGCTTTTACTACCTCTTCTCTGTTGACCAAATCATTTACCCTAACCCGTCTCACTTTGCACACCACCTCGACCAAAACACCCTATATCTGCCACTCTATCATCAAACACATTTAACAAACCTTCAAAATACTCACTCCATCTCCTTCTCACATCACCACTACTTGTTATCACCTCCCCATTAACCCCCTTCACTGAAGTTCCCATTTGCTCACTTGTCTTACGGACTTTATTTACCTCCGTCCAGAACATCTTTTTTTTCTCCCTAAAATTTAATGATATTCTCTCACTCCAACTCTCATTTGCCCTCTTTTTCATCTCTTGCACCTTTCTCTTGACCTACTGCCTCTTTCTTTTATACATCTCCTACTCATTTGCATTTATTCCTTACAAAAATCGTCCAAGTGCCTCTCTCTTCTCTTTCACTAATAATCTTACTTCTTCATTCCACCACTCACTACCCTTTCTAATCAACCCACCTCCCACGCTTCTCAGGCAACAAGCATCTTTTGCGCAAGCCATCACTTCTTCCCTAAATACATTCCAATACCTCTCCCACTCCCCTTACCTCCTTTGTTCTCACCTTTTTCCATTCTGTACTCAGTCTCTCCAGGTACTTCCTCCTACAAGTCTTGTTCCCAAGCTCACTTACTCTTACCACCCTCTTTACCCAAACATATATATATATATATATATATATTTATATATATATATATATATATATATATATATATATATATATATATATATATATATATATATATATATATATACATATATATATATATATATATATATATATATATATATATATATATGTATATATATACATATATATATATATATATATATATATATATATTTATATATATATATATATATATATATATATATATATATATATATATATATATATATATATATATATATATATATATATATATATATCAGCCACCAGCGCTGAATCATCAGCGAACAACAACTGACTCACTTCCCAAGCTCTCTCATCCCCAACAGACTTCATACTTGCCCCTCTTTCCAAAACTCTTGCATTTACCTCCCTAACAACCCCATCCATAAACAAATTAAACAATCATGGAGACATCACACACCCCTGCCGCAAACCTACATTCACTGAGAAGCAATCACTTTCCTCTCTTCCTACACGTACACATGCCTTACATCCTCGATAAAAACTTTTCACTGCTTCTAACAACTTTCCTCCCACACCATATATTCTTAATACCTTCCACAGAGCATCTCTATCAACTCTATCATATGCCTTCTCCAGATCCATAAATGCTACATACAAATCCATTTGCTTTTCTAAGTATTTCTCACATACATTCTTCAAAGCAAACACCTGATCCACACATCCTGTACCATTTCTGACACCACACTGCTCTTCCCCAATCTGATGCTCTGTACATGCCTTCACCCTCTCAATCAATACCCTCCCATATAATGTGAGAAACTGCAGAAGCTGGTGACTGAGTTTGGTAAAGTGTGTGGAAGAAGAAAGTTAAGAGTAAATGTGAATAAGAGCAAGGTTATTAGGTACAGTAGGGTTGAGGGTCAAGTCAATTGGGAGGTGAGTTTGAATGGAGAAGAACTGGAGGAGGTGAAGTGTTTTAGATATCTGGGAGTGGATCTGGCAGCGGATGGAACCATGGAAGCGGAAGTGGATCATAGGGTGGGGGAGGGGGCGAAAATTCTGGGGGCCTTGAAGAATGTGTGGAAGTCGAGAACATTATCTCGGAAAGCAAAAATGGGTATGTTTGAAGGAATAGTGGTTCCAACAATGTTGTATGGTTGCGAGGCGTGGGCTATGGATAGAGTTGTGCGCAGGAGGATGGATGTGCTGGAAATGAGATGTTTGAGGACAATGTGTGGTGTGAGGTGGTTTGATCGAGTGAGTAACGTAAGGGTAAGAGAGATGTGTGGAAATAAAAAGAGCGTGGTTGAGAGAGCAGAAGAGGGTGTTTTGAAGTGGTTTGGGCACATGGAGAGAATGAGTGAGGAAAGATTGACCAAGAGGATATATGTGTCGGAGGTGGAGGGAACGAGGAGAAGAGGGAGACCAAATTGGAGGTGGAAAGATGGAGTGAAAAAGATTTTGAGTGATCGGGGTCTGAACATGCAGGAGGGTGAAAGGCGTGCAAGGAATAGACTGAATTGGAACGATGTGGTATACCGGGGTCGAGATGCTGTCAATGGATTGAACCAGGGCATGTGAAGCGTCTGGGGTAAACCATGGAAAGTGTATGGGGCCTGGATGTGGAAAGGGAGCTGTGGTTTTGGTGCATTATTACATGACAGCTAGAGACTGAGTGTGAACGAATGGGGCCTTTGGTGTCTTTTCCTAGTGCTACCTCGCACATAAGAGGAGGGAGGGGGTTGTTATTCCATGTGTGGCGAGGTGGCGATTGGAGCAAATAAAGGCAGACAGTATGAATTATGTACATATATATATATATGTATATGTCTGTGTGTATATATAAATGTGTACATTGAGATGTATAGTTATGTATATTTGTGTGTGGACGTGTATGTATATACATGTGTATGTGTGCGGGTTGGGCCATTCTTTCGTCTGTTTCCTTGCGCTACCTCGCTAACGCGGGAGACAGCGACAAAGCAAAATAGATAGATAAATAATAAATAAAGAGGGCAAATGAGAGTTGGGGTGAGAGAGTATCATTAAATTTTAGGGAGAATAAAACGATGTTTTGGAAGGAGGTAAATAAAGTGCGTAAGACAAGGGAGCAAATGTCAAGGTCAAGTCATTTGGGAGGTAAATTTGAATGGAGAAAAACTGTAGGAAGTAAAGTGTTTTAGATATTTGGGAGTGGATCAGCAGCGGATGAAACCATTAAAACGGAAGTGAATCATAGGGTGGGGGAGGGGGCGAAAATCCTGGGAGCCTTGAAGAATGTTTGGAAATCGGGAAAATTATCTCCGAGAGCAAAAGTGGGTATGTTTGAAGGAATAGTGGTTCCAACAATGTTGTATGGTTGCGAGGCGTGGGCTATGGATGGAGCTGTGCGCAGGAGGGTGGATGTGCTGGAAATGAGATGTTTGAGGACAATGTATGGTGTGAGGTGGTTTGATTGAGTAAGTAACGTAAGGGTAAGAGAGATGTGTGGAAAGAAAAAGAGCGTGGTTGAGAGAGCAGAAGAGGGTGTTTCTAAATGGTTTGGGCACATGGAGAGAATGAGTGGGGAAAGATTGACCAAGAGGATATATGTGTCGCGGGTGGAGGGAACGAGGAGAAGTGGGAGACCAAATTGAAGTTGTAAAGATGGAGTGAAAAAGATTTTGAGTGATCGGGGCCTGAACATCAGAAAGGTGAAAGCGGGTAAGGAATAGAGTAAATTCGATCGATATGATATACCGGGGTCGACATGCTGTCAGTGGATTGAACCAGGGCATATGAAGCGTCTGGGGTAAACCATGGAAAGTTGTGTGGGGCCTTTATGCGGATAGGGAGCTTTGGTGTTGGGCATTATTGCATGACAGCTAAAGACTGTGAACGAATGGGGTCTTTGTTGTCTTTTCCTAGCGCTACCTCGCACATATGAGGGGGGAGGGGGTTGTTAATCCATGTTTGGCGAGGTGGCGACGAGAATAGATAAAGGCAGACAGTATGAATTATGTACATGTGTATATATGTATATGTCTGTGTATATATATATATGTGTATATTGAGATGTATAGGTATGTATATTTGCGTGTGTGTACGTGTATGTATATACATTGTGTATGGGGGTGTGTTGGGCCATTTCTTTCGTCTGTTTCCTTGCGCTACCTCGCAAACGCGGGAGACATCGACAAAAAAAAAAAAAAAAAAAAAATATATATATTTATATATATATCTTTTTTTTTATTTTTATTTTCCTTTGTCGCTGTCTCTCGCGTTTGCGAGGTAGCGCAAGGATACAGACGAGAGAAATGGCCCAACCCACCCCCATACACAATGTATACACACACACACACGTCCACACACGCAAATATATATGCCTATACATCTCAATGTACACACATATATATATACATACACAGACACATACATAAATACCCATGCACACAATTCACACTGTCTGCCCCCATTCAATCCCATCGCCACTCGCCCCACATGGAATACCTTCCCCCTCCTCCCTCATGTGTGCGAGGTAGCACTAGGAAAAGACAACAAAGGCCCCATTCGTTCACACTCACTCTTTAGCTGCCAAGCAAAAATGCCCGAAACCACAGCTCCCTTTCCATATCCAGGCCCCACACAACTTTCCATGGTTTACCCCAGACGTTTCACATGCCTTGATACAATCCACTGACAGCACGTCAACCCCGGTATACCACCTCGATCCAGTTCACTCTATTCCTTGCCCTCCTTTCACCCTCCTGCATGTTTAGGCCCCGATCACACAAAATCTTTTTCACTCCATCTTTCCGCCTCCAATTTGGTCTCCCACTTCTCCTCGTTCCCTCCACCTCCGACACATATATCCTCTTGGTCAATCTTTCCTCACTCATTTTCTCCATGTGCCCAAACCATTTCAAAACACCCTCTTCTGCTCTCACAACCACGCTCTTTTTATTTCCATACATCTCTCTTACTCTTACATTACTTACTCGATCAAACCACCTCACACCACACATTGTCCTCATACATCTCATTTCCAGCACATCCACCCTCCTGCGCACAACTCTATCCATAGCCCACTTCTCGCAACCATACAACATTGTTGGTACCACTATTCCTTCAAACATACCCATTTTTGCTTTCTGAGATAATGTTCTCGACTTCCACACATTCTTCAAGGCTCCCAGGATTTTCGCCCCCTTCCAAAACCTATGATTCACTTCCGCTTGCATGGTTCCATCCGCTGCCAGATCCACTCCCAGATATCTAAAACAATTTACTTCCTCCAATTTCTCTCCATTCAAACTAACCTCGCAATTGACTTGACCCTCAACCCTACTGTACCTAATAACCTTGCTCTTATTCACATTTATATATATATATATATATATATATATATATATATATATATATATATATATATATATATATATATATATATATATATATATATATATATATATATATATATATATATATTTATATATATATATATATATATTTATATATATATATATATATATATATATATATATATATATATATATATATATATATATATATATATATATTTTTTTTGTCGCTGTCTCCCGCGTTTGCGAGGTAGCGCAAGGAAACAGACGAAAGAAATGGCCCAACCCACCCCCATACATATGTATATACATACGTCCACACACGCAAATATACATACCTACGCAGCTTTCCATGATTTACCCCAGACGCCTCACATGCCTTCATTCAATCCACTGATAGCACATCGCTCCAATTCACTCTATTCCTTGACCTCCTTTCACCCTCCTGCATGTTCAGGCCCCGATCACACAAAATCTTTTTCACTCCATCTTAGATGTATAAAAGAAAGTGGCAGGAGGGCAAGAGAAAGGTGCTAGAGGTGAAAAAGAGGGCAAATGAGAGTTGGGGAGGGAGAGTATCACTAAATTCTAGGGAGAATAAACAGATGTTTTGTAAGGAGGTAAATAAAGAGCGTAGGACAAAGGAACAAATAGTAACTTCAGTGAAGGGGGCTAATGGGAGGGTGATAACAAGTAGTGGTGATGTGAGAAAGAAATGCAGTGAGTATTTTGAAGGTTTGTTGAATGTGTTTAATGATAGGGTGGCAGGTATAGGGAGTTTTGCTCGAGGTTGTGTGAAAAGTGAAGGGGTTATTGAAAATGAATTGATAAACTGAGAAGAGGTAGTAAACGCTTTGCAAAAGATGAAAACCGGCAAAGGAGCGGGTCTGGATGGTATTGCAGTGGAATTTGTTTAAAAAAGGGGGTGACTGTATTATTGACTGGTTGGTAAGGTTATTTTATGTATGTTTGACTCATGGTGAGGTGCCTGAGGATTGGAGTAATGCTTGCCTTGCGCCATTGTAGAAAGGCAAAGGGGATGATAGTGAGTGCTCAAATTACAGAGGTATAAGTTTGTTGAGTATTCCTGGGAAATTGTATGGGAGGGTATTGATTGAGAGGGTGAAGGCATGTACAGAGCATCAAATTGGGGAAGAGCAGTGTATTTTGAGAAGTGGTACAGGATGTGTGGATCAGGGTTTGCTTTCAAGAATGTATGTGAGAAATACTTAGAAAAGCAATGGATTTGTATGTAGCATTTATGGATCTGAAGAATGCATATGATAGATTTGATAGAGATGCTCTGCAGAAGGTATCAAGAAATATAATGTGTGAGAAGCAAGTTGTTAGAAGCAGTGAAAAGTTTTATCAAGGTTGTAAGATATGTGTACGTGTGGGAAGAGAGGAAAGTGATTGGTTCTCAGTTAATATAGGTTTGCAGCAAAGGTGTATGATGTTTCCATGGTTGATTCTGTTTTTTATGGATGGGGTTATTAGGCAGGTGAATGCAAGAATTTCGGAAAAAAGGGAAAATATTCAGTCAATTGTGGATAAGAGAGCTTGGGAAGAAAGTCAGTTGTTGTTCGCTGATGATACAGTGCTGGTGGCTGATTCGTTTTTGAAACTGCAGAAGATGATGACTGAGTTTGGTAAAGTGTGTGAAAGAAGAAAGCTGAGAGTATATGTGAATAAGAGGGTTCGGGGCCAGGTCAATTGGGAGGTAAGTTTGAGTGGAGAAAAACTGGATGAAGTGAAGTGTTTTATATATTTGCGAGTGGATTTAGCAGCGGATGGAACCATGGAACCGGAAGTGAATCATAGGGTGGGGGAGGGGGCGAAAATACTAGGAGCCTTGAAGAATGTGTGGAAGTCGAGAACATTATCTCGGAAGGGATAAATGGGTAGGTTTGAAGGAATTGTGGTTCGAACAATGTTATATAGGTGAAAGGCCTGGGCTATGGATAGAGTTATGCGGAGGAGGGTGGATGTGCTGCAAATGAGATGTTTGAGGACAATATGTGGTGTGAGGTTGTTTGATCGAGTAAATAGTAATAGGGTAAGAGATATGTGTGGTAATAGAAAGAGAGTGGTTGAGAGACTAGAAGAGGGTGTTTTGAAATGGTTTGGTTAGATGGAGAGTTTTAGTGAGGAAAGATTGACAAAAAGGATATGTGTCGGAGGTGGAGGGAACGAGGAGAAATGGGAGACCAAATTAGAGGCGGAAAGATGGAGTGAAAAAGATTTTGAGCGATCGGGGCCTGAACATGCAGGAGAGTGAAAGGCGGGCAAGGAATGCAGAGAATTGGGCCGATGTGGTATACCGGTGTCGACGTGCTGTCAATGGATTGAATCAGGGCATGTGAAGCGTCTGGGGTAAACCATGGAAAGTTTTGTGGGGCCTGGATGTAGAAAGGGAGCGGTGGTTTCGGGCATTATTGCATGACAGCTAGAGACTGAGTGCAAACGAATGGGGCCTTTGTTGTCTTTTCCTAGCGCTACCTCGCACATATGAGGGGGGAGGGGGATGTTATTCCATGTGTGCCGAGGTGGCGATGGGAATAAATAAGGGTAGACAGTATGAATTATGTACATATGTATATATGTATATGTCTCTGTGTGTATATATATGTGTACATTGATATGTATAGGTATGTATATTTGCGTGTGTGGATGCGTATGTATATACATGTGTATGGGGGTGGGTTGGGCCATTTCTTTCGTGTTTCCTTGCGCTAACTCGCAAACGCGGCAAAATCAAAATAAATAAATAAAATGTATATATATATATATATATATATATATATATATATATATATATATATATATATATATATATATATATATATATATATACATCTATTTATTTTAATTATTTTCCTTTGTCCCTGTCTCCTGCGTTAGCGAGGTAGCGCAAGGAGGCAGACGAAAGAATGACCCAACCCCCCACATACAATGTATATAGATACACGCCCCCACACGCAAGTATACATACCTTTACATGTCAATGTATACATATATATATACACACACAGACATATACATATATACACATGTAAATAATTCATACTGTCTGCCTTTATTAATTCCCATCGCCACCTCGCCAGACAAGGAATAACAACCCCCTCCCAACCTTAGCCGTGCGAGGTAGTGCTAGGAAAAGACAACAAAGGCCCCATTCGTTCACACTCAGTCTCTAGCTGTCATGTAATAATGCACCGAAACCACATCTGCCTTTTCACATTCAGGTCACACAGAACTTTCCATGGTTTAAACCAGACGCTTCACATGCCCTGGTTCAATCCACTGACAGCGCGTCGACCCCGGTATATCATATCGTTCCAATTCACTCTATTCCTTGCACGCCTTTCACCCTCTTGCATGTTCAGGCCCCGGTCACTCAAAATCTTTTTCACTCCATCTTTCCGCCTCCAATTTGGTGTCCCACTTCTCCTCGTTCCCTCCACCTCTGACACATATATCCTCATGGTCACTCTTTCCTCACTCATTCTCTCCATGTGACCAAACCATTTCAAAACAAGCTCCTCTGCTCTCTTAACCACACTCTTTTTATTACCAAACATCTCTCTTACCATATTATTACTTACTCGATCAAACCACCTCACACCACATATTGTCCTCAAACATCTCGTTCGAAGCACATCCACACCCCTGCGCACAACTCTATCCATAGCCTACGCCTCGCAACCATACAACATTGTTGGAACCACTATTCCTTCAAACATAGCCATTTCTGCTTTCCGAGATAACGTTGTCCACTTCCACACATTCTTCAAGGTTCCCAGAATTTTTGCCCCCTCCCTCACCCTTTGATTTACTTCCGCTTCCATGGTTCCATCCGCTGCCGAATCCACTACCAGTTATCTAAAACACTTCACTTCCTCCAGTTTTTATCCTTTCAAACTTACCTCCAGATCAACTTGACCCTCCACCGAACTGTTCCTAATAACGTTCCTCTTTTTCACATTTACTCTCAGCTTTCTTTCTTTCACACACTTTGCCAAACTCAGTCACCAGCTTTTGCAGTTTCTCACATGAATTAGCCACCAGCGCTGTATCATCAGCGAACAACAACTGACTCACTTCCCAAGCTCTCTCATCCACAACAGACTGCATACTTGCCCCTCTTTCCAAAACACTGTCATTCACCTCCCTAAAAACCCCATCCATAAACAAATTAAACAACCATGGACACATCACACAACCCTGATGCAAACCTACATTAACTGAGAAAAAATCACTTTTACCCTCTTCCTGCACGTACACATGCCTTACATCCTCGATAAAAACTTTTCACTACCTCTAACAACTTGCCTCCCACACCATATATTCTTAATACCTTCCACATAGCATCCCTATCGATTCAAACATATGCCTCCTCCAGATCCATAAATGCTACATAAAAATCCATTTGATTTTCTAAGTATTTCTAATACATTCTTCAAGGCAAAAAACTGATCCACACATCCTCTACTACTTCTGAAACCACACTGCTCCCCCCCAATCTGATTCTCTGTACATGCCTTCACCCTCTCAATCAATACCCTCACATATAATTTACCAGGAATACTCAACAAACTTTCACCTCTGTAATTTGAGCACTCACTCTTATCCCCTTTGCCTTTGTACAATGGCACTATGCAAGCATTCCGCCAATCCTCAGGCATTTCACCATGAATAACACATACATTAAATAACCTTACCAACAAGTCAACAATAAAGTCACCCCCTTTTTAACAAATTCCACTGCAATACCCTCCAAAACCGCTGCCTTGCCGGCTTTCATCTTCCACAAATTTTCTAATACCTCTTATCTATGTCCCAAATCATTTTCCCTAACCCTCTCACTTTACACACCACCTCGACCAAAACACCCTACATATGCCACCCTATCATCAAACACATTCAACAAACATTTAAAATAATCACTCCATCTCCTTCTCGCATCACCGCTACTTGTTCTCACCTCCCCATATGCCCCTTTCACTGAAGTTCCCATTTGTTCCCTTGTCTTACGCACTTTATTCACCTCCTTCCAAAACATCTTTTTATTCTCCCTAAAATTTAATGATACTCTCTCACCCTCTCTCATTTCCCCTCTTTTTCACCTCTTGCACTTCTCTCTTGACCTCCTGCCTCTTTCTTTTATACATCTCCCACTCATTTGCATTACTTCCCTGGAAAAATCGTCCAAATGCCTCTCTCCTCTCTTTCACTAATAATCTTACCACTTCATTCAACCACTCACAACGCTTTCTAATCTATACACCTCCCACGCTTTTCATGCCACAAGCATCTTTTGCGCAAGCCATCACTGCTTCCCTTAATACATCCCATTCCTCCCCCACTCCCTTTACCTCCTTTCTTCTCACCTGTTTCCATTCTGTACTTATTCTCTCCTGGTACTTCCTCACACAAGTCTCCTTCCCAAGCTCACTTACTCTCATCACTCTTTTCACCCCAACATTCTCTATTCTTTTTTGATAACCTCTACAAATCTTCACCCTCGCCTCCACAAGATAATGATTAGACATCCCTCCAGTTGCACCTCTCAGTACATTAGTATCCAAAAGTCTCTCTTTCGCGCTCCTATCAATTAACGCTCTCTGTCCATATCTCCTACATACATACGTATACTTATGTATATCTTTCTTTTTAAGCCAGGTACTCCCATCACTAGTCCTTTTTCAGCACATAAATCTACAATCTCTTCACCATTTCCATTTACAACACTGAACACCCCATGTATACCAATTATTCCCTCAACTGCCACATTACTCACCTTTACATTCAAATCACCCATCACTATAACCCGGTCTCGTGCATCAAAACCACTAACACACTCATTGAGCTGCTCCTAAAATACTTGCCTCTTATGATCTTTCTTTTCATACCCAGGTGCATATGCACCAATAATCACGCATCTCTCTCCATCAACTTTTAGTTTTACCCATATCAGTCAAGAGTATACTTTCTTACACTCTATCACATAATCCCACCACTCCTGTTTCAGGAGTAGCGCTACTCCTTCCCTTGCTCTTGACCTCTCACTAATTCTTGACTTTACTTCAAAGATATTCCAAAACCACTCTTCCCCTTTACCCTTGAGCTTTGTTTCACTCAGAGGCAAAACATTCAGGTTCATTTCCTCAAACATACTACCTCTCTCATTCTTTTTTTTTTATCTTGGTTATATCCACACATTTAGACACAAATCTCTGATCCTTCGAGGAGGATGAGCACTCCCCGCGTGACTCCTTTTTGAAAGTTAAATTATAAGGAGGGGAGGGTTTCTAGCCCCCCGCTCCCGTCCCCTTTAGTCACCTTCTACGACACGTGAGGGATGCGTGGGAAGTATTCTTTCTCCTCTATCCCCAGGGATATATATATATATATATATATATATATATATATATATATATATATATATATATATTTTTTTTTTTTTTTTTCTTTCTTTCATACTATTCGCCATTTCCCGCATTAGCGAGGTAGCGTTAAGAACAGAGGACTGGGCCTTAGAGGGAATATCCTCACCTGGCCCCCTTCTCTGTTCCCTCTTTTGGAAAATTAAAAAAAAAAACGAGAGGGGAGGATTTCCAGCCACCCGCTCCCTCCCCTTTTAGTCGCCTTCTACGACACGCAGGGAATACGTGGGAAGTATTCTTTCTCCCCTATCCCCAGGGATAATATATATATATATATATATATATATATATATATATATATATATATATATATATATATATATTTTTTTTTTTTTTTTTTTTTTATACTTTGTCGCTGTCTCCCGCGTTTGCGAGGTAGCGCAAGGAAACAGACGAAAGAAATGGCCCAACCCCCCCCCCATACACATGTACATACATACGTCCACACACGCAAATATACATACCTACACAGCTTTCCATGGTTTACCCCAGACGCTTCACATGCCTTGATTCAATCCACTGACAGCACGTCAACCCCGGTATACCACATCGCTCCAATTCACTCTATTCCTTGCCCTCCTTTCACCCTCCTGCATGTTCAGGCCCAGATCACACAAAATCTTTTTCACTACATCTTTCCACCTCCAATTTGGTCTCCCTCTTCTCCTTGTTCCCTCCACCTCCGACACATATATCCTCTTGGTCAATCTTTCCTCACTCATCCTCTCCATGTGCCCAAACCACTTCAAAACACCCTCTTCTGCTCTCTCAACCACGCTCTTTTTATTTCCACACATCTCTCTTACCCTTACGTTACTCACTCGATCAAACCACCTCACACCACACATTGTCCTCAAACATCTCATTTCCAGCACATACATCCTCCTGCGCACAACTCTATCCATAGCCCACGCCTTGCAACCATACAACATTGTTGGAACCACTATTCCTTCAAACATACCCATTTTTGCTTTCCGAGATAATGTTCTCGACTTCCACACATTCTTCAAGGCCCCCAGAATTTTCGCCCCCTCCCCCACTCTATGATCCACTTCCGCTTCCATGGTTCCATCCGTTGCCAGATCCACTCCAAGATATCTAAAACACTTCACTTCCTCCAGTTTTTCTCCATTCAAACTCACCTCCCAATTGACTTGACCCTCAACCCTACTGTACCTAATAACCTTGCTCTTATTCACATTTACTCTTAACTTTCTTCTTCCACACACTTTACCAAACTCAGTCACCAGTTTCTGCAGTTTCTCACATGAATCAGCCACCAGCGCTGTATCATCAGCGAACAACAACTGACTCACTTCCCAAGCTCTTTCATCCCCAACAGACTTCATACTTGCCCCTCTTTCCAAAACTCTTGCATTTACTTCCCTAACAACCCCATCCATAAACAAATTAAACAACCATGGAGACATCACACACCCCTGCCGCAAACCTACATTCACTGAGAACCAATCACATTCCTCTCTTCCTACACGTACACATGCCTTACATCCTCGATAAAAGCTTTTCACTGCTTCTAACAACTTTCCTCCCACACCATATATTCTTAATACCTTCCACAGAGCATCTCTATCAACTCTACCATATGCATATATATATATATATATATATATATATATATATATATATATATATATATATATATATATATATATATATATATATATATATATATATATATTTATTAGATATCAATGTGCTGAGAGGTGCAACTGGAGGCATGTCTGATCATTTTCTTGTGGAGGCGATTGTGAAGATTTGTAGAGGTTTTCAGAAAAGAGGTTTGAATGATGGGGTGTAGAGAGTGGTGAGAGTAAGTGAGCTTGAGAAGGAGACTTGTGTGAGGAAGTACCAGGAGAGACTGAGTAAAGAATGGAAATGGTGAGAAAAAGGAGGAAAGGGGAGTGGGGGAGGAATGGGATGTATTTAGGGAATCAGTGATGGATTGCGCAAAAGATGCTTGTGGCATGAGAAGGGTGGGAGGTAGGCAAATTAGAAAGGGTAGTGAGTGGTGGGATGAAAAATTAAGATTATTAGTGAAAGAAAAGAGAGAGGCATTTGGACGATTTTTGCCGGGAAATAATGCAAATGAGTGGGAGATGTATAAAAAAAAGAGGCCGGAGGTCAAGAGAAAGGTGCAAGAGGTGAGAAAAAGGGCAAATGACTTTTGGGGTGAAAGAGCATCATTAGATATTAGGGAGAATAAAATGATGGTTTGGAAGGAGGTAAATAAAGTGCGTAAGACAAGGGAACAAATGGGAACTTCAGTGAAGGGGGCTAATGGGGAGGTGATACCAAGTAGTGGTGATGTGAGAAGTAGATGGAGTAAGTATTTTGAAGGCTTGTTGAATGTGTGTGATTATAGAGTGGCAGATATAGGGTGTTTTGGTCGAGGTGGTGTGCAAAGTGAGAGGATTAGGGAAAATGATTTGGTAAACAGAGAAGAGGTATATGAAAGCTGGCAAGCAGCGGGTTTGGATGGTATTGCATTGGAATTTGTTAAGAAAGGGGGTGACTGTACTGTTGACTGGTTGGTAGGGTTATTTAATGTATGTGTGACTCATGGTGAGGATCCTGAAGATTGGCGGAATGCTTGCATAGTGCCATTGCACAAAGGCAAAGGGGATAAGATTGAGTGCTTGAAAAAGGAGGAAAGGGGAGTGGGGGAGGAATGGAATGTATTTAGGGAATCAGTGATGGCTTACGCAAAAGATGCTTGTGGCATGAGAAGGGTGGGAGGTGGGCAAATTAGAAAGGGTAGTGAGTGGTGGGATGAAGAAGTAAGATTATCAGTGAAAGAAAAGAGAGAGGCATTTGGACGCTTTTTGCCGGGAAATAATGCAAATGAGTGGGAGATGTGTAAAAGAAAGAGGCAGGAGGTCAAGAGAAAGGTGCAAGAGGTGAAAAGAGGTCAAATGACATTTGGGGTGAAAGATTATCATTAAATATTAGGGAGAATAAAATGATGGTTTGGAAGGAGGTAAATAAAGTGCGTAAGACAAGGGAACAAATGGGAATTTCAGTGAAGGGGGCTAATGGGGAGGTGATACCAAGTAGTGGTGATGTGAGAAGTAGATGGAGTAAGTATTTTGAAGGCTTGTTGAATGTGTGTGATTATAGAGTGGCAGATATAGGGTGTTTTGGTCGAGGTGGTGTGCAAAGTGAGAGGATTAGGGAAAATGATTTGGTAAACAGAGAAGAGGTAGATGAAAGCTGGCAAGCAGAGGGTTTGGATGGTATTGCAGTGGAATTTGTTAAGATAGGGGGTGACTGTACCGTTGACTGGTTGGTAGGGTTATTTAATGTATGTATGACTCATGGTGAGGATCCTGAAGATTGGCGGAATGCTTGCATAGTGCCATTGCACAAAGGGAAAGGGGATAAGATTGAGTGCTTGAATTACAGAGGTATAGGTTTTTTGAGTTTTTCTGAGAAATTATATGAGAGGGTATTGATTAAGAGGGTGAGGGCATTGACAAAGCATCAGATTGGGGAAGAGCAGTGTTGTTTCAGAAGTGGTAGAGGATGTGTGGATCAAGTGTTTCCTTTCAAGAAGATATGTGAAAAATATCTAGAAAGGCTTATGGTTTTTTAATTAGCATCTATGAATCTGTAGGACCCATATGATAAAGTTGAATAGAGATGCTCTGTGGAAGTTATTAAGAATATATGGTATGGGAGGCAAGTTTTTAGAAGCAGTGAAAAGTTCTTATCGAGGATGTATGGCATGTGTACGTGTAGGAAGAGAGTAAAGTGATAGGTTCTCAGTAAATGTTGGTTTGCGACAACGGTGTGTGATGTCTCCAAGGTTACTTAATTTGTTCATGGATGGGATTTTTAGTGAGATGAATGCAAGAGTTTTGGAAAGAGGGGTAAGTACATAGTCTGTTGTGGATGAGGGAGCTTAGGAAGTGAGTCAGTTGCTGTTCGCTGATGATTCAGCGCTGGTGGCTGATTCGTCTGAAAAACTGCAGAAGCTGGTGATTAAGTTTGGTAAAGTATGTGAAAGAAGAAAGCTGAGAGTAAATGTGAATAAGAACAAGGTTATCAGGTACAGTTGGGTTGAGTGACAAGTCAACTGGGAGGTAAGTTTGAATAGAGGAAAATTGGAGGAAGTGAAGTGTTTTAGATATTAAGGAGTGGATTTGGCAGCGAATAGATCCATGGAAGCGGAAGTGAATAGTAGGGTGGGGAAGGGGGCGAAAGTTCTGGGAGCGTTGAAGAATTTGTGGAAGTCGAGAACATTATCTCGGAAAGCAAAAATTAGTATATTTGAAGGAATAGTGGTTCTAACAATGTTATATGGGTACGAGGCGTGGGCTATAGATAGAGTTGTGCGGTGGAGAGTGGATGTGCTAGAAATGAGATGTTTGATGACAATATGTGGTGTGAGGTGGTTTGATCGAGTAAGGAATAATAGGGTAAGAGAGATGTGTGGTAATAAAGATAGTGTGGTTGAGAGAGCACAAGAGGGTGTTTTGTAATGGTTTGGTCACATGGAGAAGATGAGTGAGGAAAGTTTAACCAAGAAGATATATGCGTCAGGGTGGAGGGAACGAGGAGAAGTGTGAGACCAATTGGAGGTGGAAAGATGGAGTGAAAAAGATTTTGAGCGATCGGAGTCTGAACATACAACAGGTTGAAAGGCGTCCATGGAATAGAGTGAATTGGAATGATATGGTATACCGGGGTCGACGTTCTGTCAGTGGATTGAACCAGGGCATTTAAAGCGTCTAGGGTAAACCATGAAGAGTTCTGTGGGGTCTGGATGTGGAGAGCGAGATGTGGTTTCGGTGCATTATACATGACAGCAATAGACTGAGCGTGAACGAATGTGGCCTTTGTTGTCTTTTCCTAGCTAACTCGCGCACATGCGGAGTGAGGAGGTTATTTTTCAAGCATGGCCGGGTTTCGATGGGAAGGTGGTGATGAGAATGAATAAAGGCAGACAGTATGAATTATGTACATGTGTATATATGTATATGTCTCTTTGTGTATTCGAGTACTTAGTATTTCGAATAGTTGTTTCCTATTATACAGTCCCTTAGCCTAGCGGTTAGCATGCCTGCCTCTTGCACAAGGGGTCCCAGGTTCGATCCTGGCTGATGGAGCTTTGTATGTTCTATGAAGGTGCGCGTTCTTATACACTTTATTCGTATTCATATAACTCCGCGTTGTACAGTCAGGTTCGGTAAAACGCTATCAGCTGGCTATGTGTTCTATTCGGAAACAACCGATAGACCCCGTTGCTCACCATTGTGAGAGGAAGGGTATTCGAGTACTTAGTATTTCGAATAGTTGTTTCCTATTATACAGTCCCTTAGCCTAGCGGTTAGCATGCCTGCCTCTTGCACAAGGGGTCCCAGGTTCGATCCTGGCTGATGGAGCTTTCTATGTTGTATGAAGGTGCGCGTTCATATACACTTTATTCGTATTCATATAACTCCGCGTTGTACAGTCAGGTTCGATAAAACGCTATCAGCTGGCTATGCGTTCTGTTCGGAAACAACCGATAGACCCCGTTGCTCACCATTGTGAGACGAAGGGTATTCGAGTACTTAGTATTTCGAATAGTTGTTTCCTATTATACAGTCTCTTAGCCTAGCGGTTAGCATGCCTTCCTCTTGCACAAGGGGTCCCAGGTTCGATCCTGGCTGATGGAGCTTTGTATGTTCTATGAAGGTGCACGTTCATATACACTTTATTCGCATTCATATAACTCCGCGTTGTACATTCAGGTTCGGTAAAACGCTTTCAGCTGGCTATGTGTTCTGTTCGGAAACAAGCGATAGACCCCGTTGCTCACCATAGTGAGACGAAGGGTATTCGAGTACTTAGTATTTCGAATAGTTGTTTCCTATTATACAGTCCCTTAGCCTAGCGGTTAGCATGCCTGCCTCTTGCACAAGGGGTCCCAGGTTCGATCCTGGCTGATGGAGCTTAGTATGTTCTACGAAGGTGCGCGTTCATATACACTTTATTCGTATTCATATAACTCCGCGTTGTACAGTCAGGTTCGGTAAAACGCTATCAGCTGGCTATGTGTTCTGTTCGGAAACAACCGATAGACCCCGTTGCTCACCATTGTGAGACGAAGGGTATTCGAGTACTTAGTATTTCGAACAGTTGTTTCCTATTATACAGTCCCTTAGCCTAGCGGTTAGCATGCCTGCCTATTGCACAAGGGGTCCCAGGTTCGATCCTGGCTGATGGAGCTTTGTATGTTCTATGAAGGTGCGCGTTCATATACACTTTATTCGTATATATATATATATATATATATATATATATATATATATATATATATATATATATATTTATGTATGTATATATATATATATATATATATATATATATATATATATATATATATATATATATATATATATATATATATATATATATATATATATATATATATATATATATATATATATATATATATATATATATATATATCTTTTTTTTATTCTTTTTTTTTTTTTTGCTTTGTCGCTGTCTCCCGCGTTTGCGAGGTAGCGCAAGGAAACAGACGAAAGAAATGGCCCAACCCACCCCCATACACATGTATATACATACGTCCACACACGTAAATATACATACCTACACAGCTTTCCATGGTTTACCCCAGACGCTTCACATGCCCCGATTCAATCCACTGACAGCACGTCAACCCCGGTATACCACATCGCTCCAATTCACTCTATTCCTTGCCCTCCTTTCACCCTCCTGCATGTTCAGGCCCCGATCACACAAAATCTTTTTCACTCCATCTTTCCACCTCCAATTTGGTCTCCCTCTTCTCCTCGTTCCCTCCACCTCCGACACATATATCCTCTTGGTCAATCTTTCCTCACTCATTCTCTCCATGTGCCCAAACCATTTCAAAACACCCTCTTCTGCTCTCTCAACCACGCTCTTTTTATTTCCACACATCTCTCTTACACTTACGTTACTTACTCGATCAAACCACCTCACACCACACATTGTCCTCAAACATCTCATTTCCAGCACATCCATCCTCCTGCGCACAACTCTATCCATAGCCCACGCCTTGCAACCATACAACGTTGTTGGAACCACTATTCCTTCAAACATACCCATTTTTGCTTTCCGAGATAATGTTCTCGACTTCCACACATTCTTCAAGGCTCCCAGAATTTTCGCCCCCTCCCCCACCCTATGATCCACTTCCGCTTCCATGGTTCCATCCGCTGCCAGATCCACTCCCAGATATCTAAAACACTTCACTTCCTCCAGTTTTTCTCCATTCAAACTCACCTCCCAATTGACTTGACCCTCAACCCTACTGTACCTAATAACCTTGCTCTTATTCATATTTACTCTTAACTTTCTTCTTTCACACACTTTACCAAACTCAGTCACCAGCTTCTGCAGTTTCTCACATGAATCAGCCACCAGCGCTGTATCATCAGCGAACAACAACTTACTCACTTCCCAAGCTCTCTCATCAACAACAGACTTCATACTTGCCCCTCTTTCCAAAACTCTTGCATTCACCTCCCTAACAACCCCATCCATAAACAAATTAAACAACCTTGGAGACATCACACACCCCTGCCGCAAACCTACATTCACTGAGAACCAATCACTTTCCTCTCTTCCTACGCGTACACATGCCTTACGTCCTCGATAAAAACTTTTCACTGCTTCTAACAACTTGCCTCCCACACCGTATATTCTTAATGCCTTCCACAGAGCATCTCTATCAACTCTATCATATGCCTTCTCCAGATCCATAAATGCTACATACAAATGTATATATATATATACATATATATATGGCCTCACGACGTCATGTTAATACTCCGTACTTCCCATCTCGCCCGCGGATTGGCTGGCGTGGGAGTTAGATGTCGGCAGAAGCACACACTTCCTGACTTACCATATGATTATAATGCTTTAGAGCCAGTCATCAGTGCTGAAATTATGCAGCTCCATCACTCCAAGCACCACCAGACCTATGTCAATAACCTCAATGTTGCTGAGGAGAAATTAGCTGGAGCCAAGGCAAAAGGTGACATCAGCACAATAATTTCTCTGGCTCCAGCACTCAAGTTCAATGGTGGTGGCCACATCAATCACACAATCTTTTGGAAGAACTTATCCCCAGATGGTGGAGAACCAGATGGGGAACTGTTAGCAGCAATCAACCGTGACTTTGGCAGCCTTGATGCCCTGAAGAGTCAGCTCTCAGCTGCAACTGTCGCCGTGCAGGGTTCAGGCTGGGGTTGGTTGGGCTTCAATAAGCAGAAGGGGGCTTTACAGATTGCCACCTGTCCTAATCAGGATCCACTGGAAGCAACAACTGGCCCTCTGTCCCTCTTTGGTATTGATGTGTGGGAGTACGCATACTATTCACAGTACAAGAATGTTCGGACAGATTACGTAAATGCCATATGGAAAATTCCTAATTGGGAGGATATCTCTGCAAGATTTTCAGCAGCCAAATAGGTATTTATACCGTTAGAAAGGACAGTTCGATGGCTGTGGCTGAGAAAGTACCGTGTGGAGCCCAGCTGCTTTACCCACGACTTCCACACCAATATTCAAGGTCTGTGTGTGCTGGCCTGACGCCTCACCGACAAAAGATGGTGGGATCAACTCGGGGAATCGCAACTCCTCCAACAACCTGAACGGTGGACGAAGTGGAAAACCTTAGTGAAGTCTACGACGGCGAGCGCCACCGAGGTCCTGAGCTTCTCCAAGTTGCGTAAATGAAGTCCAGGAGGCTGACAAACCTAATGTTCTTCCGCCCACCAGTGATGCTACTACGTTTGTGAATCAAGAACCATTGCAACACAAACCTCGCCAGGTGATACAGTGACCCGCAGTGTATCGAGACAGACTTCCCCAGAACTTTTTTAAAGGGGAAGTAAATGTTTATAGTTGTGTTACTGGAGTGATAGTTTTCATACATGGTGCTCTGAGAAGAAAATAGTGAAATTGAAAAAAATGTAGCTTAGACATTGAAGCTTATTCTTTTTTTTTGTTTGTTTTCAAAGTGATAGAGATGGAAAGCAAAAAGGTGTTTTTCATAAATGTACTGGAAAAATTGAGGTCCAGATAAATTTTTGGTCTGTCAAGACTTTATTATGGCGGATGACCAACTACCTACCCTCATGTATCCAAGATATGGTTGTACTTTGTATAATGAAGAAAACTGAGAAACATCATAAGCCAATATTCCTGTTTCATGATAAGAGAAGTGGACCAGGCAGTATGATACAGTGGTTAAATTGATGAGAACTACTATTAACGTTAGTGTAAATAAATTATACATTTCCCTTTTCCATAGCCAGAGGTTGAACCATTATGTGACATTCATTTTTTCATTTCATTTCAAGCTAGAAGTTTCAGTTTTTTAAATTATTTCTTGCATTTTTCATATATATATATATATATGTATATGTGTGTGTGTGTATATATGTGCGTATGTATGTGTATGTATATATATATATATATATATATATATATATATATATATATATATATATATATATATATATATATATATATATATATATATATATATATATATATATATATATATATATATATATATATATATATATATATATATATATATATATATATATATATATATATTATCCCTGGGGATAGGGGTGAAAGAATACTTCCCACGCATTCCTCGCGTGTCGTGGAAGGCGAATAGAGGGGACGGGAGCGGAGGCCAGAAATCATCCCCTCCTTGTATTTTTTTTAACTTTCTAAAATGGGAAACAGAAGAAGGAGTCGCGCGGGGAGTGCTCATCCTCCTCGAAGGCTCAGACTGAGGTGTCTAAATGTGTGTGGATGTAATCAAGATGTGAAAAAGGAGAGATAGGTAGTATGTTTGAGGAAAGGAACCTGGATGTTTTGGCTCTGAGTGAAACGAAGCTCAAGGGTAAAGGGGAAGAGTGGTTTGGGAATGTCTTAGGAGTAAAGTCAGGGGTTAGTGAGAGGACAAGAGCAAGGGAAGGAGTAGCAGTACTCATGAAACAGGAGTTGTTGGAGTATGTGATAGATTGTAAGAAAGTAAATTCTCGATTAATATGGGTAAAACTGAAAGTTGATGGAGAGAGATGGGTGATTATTGGTGCATATGCAACTGGGTATGAGATGAAAGATCATGAGAGGCAAGTGTTTTGGGAGCAGCTGAATGAGTGTGTTAGTTGTTTTGATGCACGAGACCGGGTTATAGTGATGGGTTATTTGAATACAAAGGTGAGTAATGTGGCAGTTGAGGGAATAATTGGTATACATGGGGTGTTCAGTGTTGTAAATGGAAATGGTGAAGAGCTTGTAGATTTATGTGCTGAAAAAGGACTGGTGATTGGGAATACCTGGTTTAAAAAGCGAGATATACTTAAGTATACGTATGTAAGTAGTAGAGATGGCCAGAGAGCGTTATTGGATTACGTGTTAATTGACAGGCGCGCGAAAGAGAGACTTTTGGATGTTTATGTGCTGAGAGGTGCAACTGGAGGGATGTCTAATCATTATCTTGTGGAGGCTAAGGTGAAGATTTGTATGGGTTTTCAGAAAAGAAGAGTGAATGTTGGGGTGAAGAGGGTGGTGAGAGTAAGTGAGCTTGGGAAGGAGACTTGTGTGAGGAAGTACCAGGAGAAACTGAGTACAGAATGAAAAAAGGTGAGAACAATGGAAGTAAGGGGAGTTGGGGAGGAATGGGATGTATTTATGGAATCAGTGATGGATTCCGCAAAAGATGCTTGTGGCATGAGAAGAGTGGGAGGTGGGTTGATTAGAAAGGGTAGTGAGTGGTGGGATGAAGAAGTAAGATTATTAGTGAAAGAGAAGAGAGAGGCATTTGGACGATTTTTGCAGGGAAAAAATAAAATTGTGTGGGAGATGTATAAAAGAAAGAGACAGGAGGTCAAGAGAAAGGTGCAAGAGGTGAAAAAGAGGGCAAATGAGAGTTGGGGTGAGAGAGTATCATTAAATTTTAGGGAGAATAAAAAGATGTTCTGGAAGGAGGTAAATAAAGGGCGTAAGACAAGCGAGCAAATGGGAACTTCATTGAAGGGCGCTAATGGGGAGGTGATAACAAGTAGTGGTGATGTGAGAAGGAGATGGAGTGAGTATTTTGAAGGTTTGTTGAATGTGTTTGATGATAGAGTGGCAGATATAGGGTGTTTTGGTCAGAGTGGTGTGCAAAGTGAGAGGGTTAGGGAAAATGATTTGGTAAACATAGAAGAGGTAGTAAAAGCTTTACGGAAGATGAAAGCCGGCAAGGCAGCAGGTTTGGATGGTATTGTAGTGGAATTAATTAAAAAAGGAGGTGACTCTATTATTGACTGGTTGGTAAGGTTATTTAATGTATGTATGACTCATGGTGAGGTGCCTGAGGATTGGCGAAATGCATGCATTGTGCCATTGTACATAGGCAAAGGGGATAAGAGTGAGTGCTCAAATTACAAAGGTATAAGTTTGTTGAGTATTCCTGGTAAATTATATGGGAGGGTATTGATTGAGTGGGTGAAGGCATGTACAGCGCATCAGGTTGGGGAAGAGCAGTGTGGTTTCAGAAGTGGTAGAGGATATGTGGATCAGGTGTTTGCTTTGAAGAATGTATGTGAGAAATACTTAGAAAAGCAAATGGATTTGTGTGTAGCATTTATGGATCTGGAGAAGGCATATGATAGACTTGATAGAGATGCTCTGTGGAAGGTATTAAGAATATATGGTGTGGGAGGCAAGTTGTTGGCAGCAGTGAAAAGTTTTTATCGAGGATGTAAGGCATGTGTACGTGTAGGAAGAGCGGAAAGTGATTGGTTCTCAGTGAATATAGGTTTGCGGCAGGGGTGTGTGATGTCTCCATGGTTGTTTAATTTGTTTATGGATTGGTTTGTTAGGGAGGTGAATGCAAGAGTTTTGGAAAGAGGGGAAGTATGAAGTCTGTTGTGGATGAGAGAGCTTGGGAAGTGAGTCAGTTGTTGTTCGCTGATGATACAGCGTTGGTGGCTGATTCATGTGAAAAACTGCAGGAGCTAGTGACTGAGTTTGGTAAAGTGTGTGAAAGAAGAAAGTTAAGAGTAAAAGTGAATAAGAGCAAGGTTATTAGGTACAGTAGGGTTCAGGGTCAAGTCAATTGGGAGGTAGGTTTGAATGGAGAAAAACTGGAGGAAGTAAAGTGTTTTAGATATCTGAGAGTGGATCTGGCAGCGGATGGAACCATGGAAGCGGAAGTGAATCATAGGGTGGGGGAAGGGGCGAAAATTCTGGGACCATTGAAGAATGTTTGGAAGTCGAGAACATTATCTCGGTAACCAAAATGGGTATGTTTGAAGGAATAGTTGTTCCAACAATGTTGTATGGTTGCGAGGCGTGGGCTATAGATAGAGTTGTGCGCAGGAGGGTGGATGTGCTGGAAATGAGATGTTTGATGACAATATTTTGTGTGAGGTGGTTTGATCGATTGAGTAATGTAAGGGTAAGAGAGATGTGTGGAAATAAAAAGAGTGTGGTTGAGAGAGCAGAAGAGGGTATTTCGAAATGGTTTGGTCACATGGAGAGATTGAGTGAGGAAAGATTGACAAAGAGGATATATGTGTCAGAGGTGGAGGGAACGAGGAGACGTGGGAGACCAAATTGGTGGTGGAAAGATGGAGTGAAAAAGATTTTGAGTGATCGGGGCCTGAACATGCAGGAGGGTGAAAGGCGTGCAAGGAATAAAGTGGTTTAGAATGATGTTGTATACCGGGATTGAACCAGGGCATGTGAAGCTTCTGGGGTAAACCATGGAAAGTTGTGTGGGCCTGGATGTGGATCGGTAGGTGTGGTTTCGGTGCATTATTACATGACAGCTAGAGACTGAGTGTGAACGAATGGGGCATTTGGTGTCTTTTCCTAGCGCTACCTTGCACACATGAGGGGGCAGGGGGTTCTTATTCCATGTGTGGCGGGGTGGCGATAGGAACAAATAAAGGCAGACATTATGAATTATGTACATGTGTATATATGTATATGTCTGTGTGTGTATATATATGTGTACATTGAGATGTATAGGTATGTATATTTCCGTGTGTGGACGTGTATGTATGTACATGTGTATGTGGGCGTCCGTCGATCCAATAGTAGGGAGTCTCTAGGTGGATCCTCAGTTGCATCTTCCACTGCATCATCTGTTCGGAGTACCAGGAGACCAACCCCTAGGACCTCTACATCATCTGTTACAAGCACCAAGGCACTTCAGAGCGATACCAGTTTGCATCAGCCTTCACTCCTGCCTGCAGTAGCATGCTTTCCGACATGTTTCATGAGCTCCTCTTCGCCAACGGAACTACCTTGGCCCACCAGTGATGCTACTACGTTTGTGAATCAAGAACCATTGCAACACAAACCTCGCCAGGTGGTAGAGTGACCCGCAGTGTATCGAGACAGACTTCCCCAGAACTTTTTTAAAGGGGAAGTAAATGTTTATAGTTGTGTTACTGGAGTGATAGTTTTCATACATGGTGCTTTGACAAGAAAATAGTGAAATTGGAAAAAATGTAGCTTAGACATTGAAGCTAATTGATACAGTGGTTAAACTGATGACAACTACTATTGACGTTTGTGTAAATAAATTATACATTTCCTTTTTCCATAGCCAGAGGTTTCCATATACATATATACACATGTATATAATTCATACTGTATGCCTTTATTCATTCCCGTCGCCAGCTCGCCAAACATGGAATAACAACCTCCTCCCCTGTCATGTGTGCGAGGTAGCGTTAGGAAGCGTCAACACAGGCCACATTCGTTCACACTCAGTCTATAGCTGTCATGTAATAATGTACCGAAACCACATCTCCCTTTCCACATCCAGGTCCCACAAAACTTTCCATGGTTTACCCCAGACGCTTCACATGCCCTGGTTCAATCCATTGACAGCACGTCGACCACTGTATAACACATCGTTCCATTTCACTGTATTTCTGGCACGCCTTCTCTCCCTCGTGCATGTTCAGGACCCGATCACTCTAAATATTTTTCACTCCATCTTTCCAATTCCAATAAGTCACCCACTTCTCGTTTCCTCCACCTCTGACACATATATCCTCTTCGTCAATCTTTCGTCACTCATTCTCTCCATGTGCCCAAACCATTTCAAAACAACCTCTTCTGCTCTCTCAACCGCGCTCTTTTTATTTCCACACATCTCTCTTACCCTTACGTTACTTACTCGATCAAACAATCTCACAACACACATTGTCCTCAAACATCTCATTTCCAGCACATGCACCCTCCTGCGCAAAACTTTATCCATAGCCCACGCCTCGCAACCATCCAAAATTGTTGGAACCACTATTCCTTCAAACATACACATTTTTGCTTTCCGGGATAATGTTCTCGACTTCCACACATTCTTCAAGGCTCCCAGGATTTTCGCCCCCCCCCCCCACCCCACCCTATGATCCACTTCCGCTTCCATGGTTCCATCCGCTCCCAGATTCACTCCCAGATATCTAAAACACTTTACTTCCTCCAGTTTTTCTCCATTCAAACTTACCTCCCAATTGACTTGACCCTGAACCCTAATGTACCTAATAACCTTGCTCTTATTCACATTTACTCTTAACTTTCTTCTTTCACACACATTACCAGCCTCAGTCACCAGCTTCTGCAGTTTCTCACATGAATCAGCCACCAGCGCTGTGTCATCAGCGAACAACTGACTCACTTCCCAAGCTCTCTCATCCACAACAGACTTCATACTTCCCCTCTTTCCAAAACTCTTGCATTCACCTCCCTAACAACCCCATCCATAAACAAATTAAACAACCATGGAGACATCACACACCCCTGCCGCAAACCTACATTCACTGAGAACCAATCACTTTCCTCTCTTCCTACACGTACAAATGCCTTACATCCTCGATAAAAACTGTTCACTGCTTCTAACAACTTGCCTCCCACACCATATATTCTTAATACCTTCCACAGACCATCTCTATCAGCTCTATCATATGCCTTCTCCAGATCCATAGATGCTACATACAAATCCATTTGTTTTTCTAAGTATTTCTCACATACATTCTTCAAAGCAAACACCTGATCCACACATCCTCTACCACTTCTGAAACCACACTGCTCTTCCCCAATCTGATGCTCTGTACATGCCTTCACCCTCTCAATCAATACCCTCCCATATAATTTACCAGGAATACTCAACAAACTTATACCTCTGAAATTTGAGCACTCACTCTTATCCCCTTTGCCTTTGTACAATGGCACTATGCACGCATTTCGCCAATCCTCAGGCACCTCACCATGAGTAATCCATACATTAAATAACCTTACCAACCAGTCAATAATACAGTCACCCCCTTTTTTAATAAATTCCACTGCAATACCATCCAAACCTGCTGCCTTGCCAGCTTTCATCTTCCGCAAAGCTTTTACTACCTCTTCTCTGTTTACCAAATCATTTTCCCTAAACCTCTCACTTTGGACACCACCTCAACCAAAACACCCTATATCTCACACTCTATCATCAAACACATTCAACAAACCTTCAAAATACTCACTCCATCTCTTTCTCACATCACCATTACTTGTTATCACCTCCCCATTTGCGCCCTTCACTGAAGTTCCCATTTGCTCCCTTGTCTTACGCAATTTATTTACCTCCTTCCAGAACATCTTTTTATTCTCCCTAAAATTTAATGATACTCTCTCACCCCAACTCTCATTTGCCCTCTTTTTCACCTCTTGCACCTTTCTCTTGACCTCCAGTCTCTTTCTTTTATACATCTCCCACTCAATTGCATTTTTTCCCTGCAAAAATCGTCCAAATGCCTCTCTCTTCTTTTTCACTAATAATCTTACTTCTTCATCCCACCACTCACTACCCTTTCTAATCAACCCACCTCCCACTCTTCTCATGCCACAAGCATCTTTTGCGCAATCCATCACTGATTCCCTAAATACATCCAACTCCTCCCCCACTCCCCTTACTTCCATTGTTCTCACCTTTTTCAGTTCTGTACTCAGTCTCTCCTGGTACTTCCTCACACAAGTCTCCTTCCCAAACTCACTTACTCTCACCACCCTCTTCACCCCAACATTCACTTTTCTTTTCTGAAAACCCATACAAATCTTCACCTTAGTCTCCACAAGATAATGATCGGGCATCCCTCCAGTTGCACCTCTGAGCACATTAACATCCAAAAGTCTCTTTTTCGCGCGCCTGTCAATTAACACGTAATCCAATAACGCTCTCTGGCCATCTCTCCTACTTCCATCGGTATACTTATGTATATCTCGCTTTTTAAACTAGGTGTTCCCAATCACCAGTCCTTTTTCAGCACTTAAATCTACAAGCTCTTCACCATTTCTATTTACAACACTGAACACCCCATGTATACCAATTATTCCCTCAACTGCTACATCACTCACCTTTGCATTCAAATCACCCATCACTATAACCCGGTCTCGTGCATGAAAACCACTAACACACTCATTCAGCTGCTCCCAAAACACTTGCCTCTCATGATCTTTCTTCTCATGCCCAAGTGCATATGCACCAATAATCACCCATCACTCTCCATCAACTTTCAGTTTTACCCATATTAATCGAGAATTTACTTTCTTACATTCTATCACATACTCCAACAACTCCTGTTTCAGGAGTACTGCTACTCCTTCCCTTGCTCTTGTCCTCTCACTAACCCCTGACTTTACTCCCAAGACATTCCCAAACCACTCTTCCCGTTTACCCTTGAGCTTCGTTTCACTCAGAGACAAGACATCCAGGTACCTTTCCTCAAACATACTACCTATATCTCCTTTTTTCACATCTTTGTTACATCCACACATATTTAGACACCCCAGTCTGAGCCTTCGAGGAGGATGAGCACTCCCCGCGTGACTCCTTCTTCTGTTTCCCATTTTAGAAAGATATAAAATACAAGGAGGGGAGGATTTCTGGCCCCCCGCTCCCGTCCCCTCTAGTCGCCTTCTACGACACGCGAGGAATGCGTGGGAAGTATTCTTTCACCCCTATCCCCAGGGATAATATACATATATATGCATTTATATACACATATACGCATACATACGCACATATACACACTTACACACATATACATATATATATATATATATATATATATATATATATATATATATATATATATGAAAAATGTAAGAAATGATTTAGAAAACTGAAACTTCCAGCTTGAAATAAAATGAAAAAAATGAATGTCACATAATGGTTCAACCTCTGGCTATGGAAAAGGGAGATGTATAATTTATTTACACAAACGTCAATAGTAGTTTTCATCAATTTAACCACTGTATAATACTGACTGGTCCACTTCTCTTATCATGAAACAGGGATATTGGCTTATGATGTTTGGCAATTTTCTTCATTACACAAAGTACAACCATATCTTGGATACATGAGGGTACGTAGTTGGTCATCCGCCATAATAAAGCCTTGACAGACCAAAAATTTATCTGGACCTCAACTTTTCCAGTACATTTATGACAAACAACTTTTTGTTTTCCATCTCTATCACTTTGAAAAAAAAAAGAATAAGCTTCAATGTCTAAGCTACATTTTTACCAATTTCACTATTTTCTTGTCAGAGCACCATGTATGAAAACTATCACTCCAGTAACACAACAATAAACATTTACTTCCCCTCTATATATATATATATATATATATATATATATATATATATATATATATATATATATATATATATATATATATATATATATATATATATATATATATATATATATATATATATATATATATATATATATATATTTATAGATAAAGTGCGTAAGACAAGGGAGCAAATGGGAACTTCAGTGAAGGGCGCAAATGGGGAGGTGATAACAAGTAGTGGTGATGTGAGAAGTAGATGGAGTGAGTATTTTGAAGGTTTGTTGAATGGGTTTGATGATAGAGTGACAGATATAGGGTGTTTAAGTCGAGATGGTGTGCAAAGTGAGAGGGTTAGGAAAAATGATTTGGTATACAGAGAAGAGGAAGTAAAAGCTTTGCGGAAGATAAAAGCCGGGAAGGCAGCAGGTTTCGATGGTATTGCAGTGGAATTTATTAAAAAAGGGGGTGACTGTATTATTGACTGGTTGGCAAGGTTATTTAATGTATGTAAGAGCAAGGTTATTAGGTACAGTAGGGTTGAGGGTCAAGTTAATTGGGAGGTGAGTTTGAATGGAGAAAAACTGGAGGAAGTGAAGTGTTTTAGATATCTGGGAGTGGATCTGGCAGCGGATGGAACAATGGAAGCGGAAGTGGATCATAGGGTGGGGGAGGGGGCGAAAATTCTGGGGGCCTTGAAGAATGTGTGGAAGTCGAGAACATTATCTCGGAAAGCAAAAATGGGTATGTTTGAAGGAATAGTGGTTCCAACAATGTTGTATGGTTGCGAGGCGTGGGCTATGGATAGAGTTGTGCGCAGGAGGATGGATGTGCTGGAAATGAGATGTTTGAGGACAATGTGTGGTGTGAGGTGGTTTGATCGAGTGAGTAACGTAAGGGTAAGAGAGATGTGTGGAAATAAAAAGAGCGTGGTTGAGAGAGCAGAAGAGGGTGTTTTGAAGTGGTTTGGGCACATGGAGAGGATGAGTGAGGAAAGATTGACCAAGAGGATATATGTGTCGGAGGTGGAGGGAACAAGGAGAAGAGGGAGACCAAATTGGAGGTGGAAAGATGGAGTGAAAAAGATTTTGTGTGATCGGGGCCTGAACATGCAGGATGGTGAAAGGAGGGCAAGGAATAGAGTGAATTGGAGCGATGTGGTATACCGGGGTTGAGATGCTGTCAGTGGATTGAATCAAGTCATGTGAAGCGTCTGGGGTAAACCATGGAAAGCTGTGTAGGTATGTATATTTGCGTGTGTGGACGTATGTATAGACATGTGTATGGGGGGGGGGGGGTTGGGCCATTTCTTTCGTCTGTTTCCTTGCGCTACCTCGCAAACGCGGGAGACAGCGGCAAAGTATAATAAAAAATTAAAATGATAAAAAATGACTCATGGTGAGGTGCCTAAGGATTGGCGGAATGCATGCATAGTGCCATTGTACAAAGTCAAAGGGGATAAGAGGGAGTGCTCAGATTACAGAGGTATAAGTTTGTTGAGTATTCCTGGTAAATTATATGGGAGGGTATTGATTGAGAGGGTGAAGGCATGTAGAGAGCATCAGATTGGGGAAGAACAGTGTTGTTTGAGAAGTGGTAGAGGATGTGTGGATCAGGTGTTTGCTTTGAAGAATGTATGTGAGAAATACTTAGATAAGCAAATGGATTTGTATGTAGCATTTATGGATCTGGAGAAGGCATATGATAGAGTTGATAGAAATGCTCTGTGGAAGGTATTAAGAATATATGATGTGTCAGGCAAGTTGTTAGAAGCAGTGAAAAGTTTTTATCGAGGATGTAAGGCATGTGTACGTGTAGGAAGAGAGGAAAGTGATTTGTTCTTAGTGAATGTAGGTTTGCAGCAGGGGTGTGTGATGTCTCCATGGTTGTTTAATTTGCTTATTGATGGGGTTGTTAGGGAGGTAAATGGAAGAGTTTTGGAAAGAGTGGAAAGTATGAAGTCTGTTGGGGATGAGAGAGCATGGGAAGTGAGTCAGTTGTTGTTCGCTGATGATACAGCGCTGGTGGCTGATTCATGTGAGAAACTGCAGAAGCTGGTGACTGAGTTTGGTAAAGTGTGTGAAAGAAGAAAGTTAAGAGTAAATGTGAATAAGAGCAAGATTATTAGGTACAGTAGGATTGAGGGTCAAGTCAATTGGGAGGTAAGTTTGAATAGAGAAAAACTGGAGGAAGTAAAGTGTTTTAGATATCTGGGAGTGGATCTGGGAGCGGATGGAACCATGGAAGCGGAAGTGGATCATAGGGTGGGTGAGGGGGCGAAAATCCTGGGAGACTTGAAGAATGTGTGGAAGTCGAGAACATTATCTCGGAAAGCAAAAATGGGTATGTTTGAAGGAATAGTGGTTCCAACAATGTTGTATGGTTGCGATGCGTGGGCTATGGATAGTGTTGTGCGCAGGAGGATGGATATGCTGGAAATGAGATGTTTGAGGACAATGTGTGGTGTGAGGTGGTTTGATCGAGTAAGTAACGTAAGGGTAAGAGAGATGTGTGGAAATGAAAAGAGCGTGGTTGAGAGAGCAGAAGAGGGTGTTTTGAAATTGTTTGGGCACATGGAGAGAATGAGTGAGGAAAGATTAACCAAGAAGATATATGTGTCGGAGGTGGAGGGAACGATCAGAAGTGGGAGACCAAATTGGAGGTGGAAAGATGGAGTGAAAAAGATTTTGTGTGATCGGGGCCTGAACATGCAAGAGGGTGAAAGGAGGGCAAGGAATAGAGTGAATTGGATAGATGTGGTATACCGGCTTGACGTGCTGTCAGTGGATTGAATCAGGGCATGTGAAGCGTCTGGGGTAAACGATGGAAAGCTGTGTAGGCATGTATATTTGCGTGTGTGGACGTATGTATATATATGTGTATGGGGGTGTGTTGGGCCATTTCTTTCCTCTGTTTCCTTGCGATACCTCGCAAACGCGGGAGACAGCGGCAAATAAAAAAGAAATATATATATATATATATATATATATATATATATACATATATATATATATATATATATATATATATATATATATATATATATATATATATATATATATATATATATATATATATATATATATATATATATATATATATATATATATATAAATATATATATATATAAATATATATATATATATATATATATATATATATATATATATATATATATATATATATATATATATATATATATATATATATATATATATATATATATATACATATACTTTTTTTTTTTTTCTTTTTGGTTTGTCGCTGTCTCCCGCGTTTGCGAGGTAGTGCAAGGAAACAGACGAAAGAAATTGCCCAACCCACCCCCATACACATGCATATACATACGTCCACACATGCAAATATACATACCTACACAGCTTTCCATGGTTTACCCCAGACGCTTCACATGCCTTGATTCAATCTACTGACCACATCGCTCCAATTCACTCTATTCCTTGCCCTCCTTTCACTCTCCTGTATGTTCAAGCCCCGATCAAACAAAATCTTTTTCACTCCATCTTTCCACCTCCAATTTGGTCTCCCTCTTCTCCTCGTTCCCTCCACCTCCGACACATATATCCTCTTGGTCAATCTTTCCTCACTCATTCTCTCCATGTGACCAAACCATTTCAAAACACCCTCTTCTGCTCTCTCAACCACGCTCTTTTTATTTCCACACATCTCTCTCACCCTTACGTTACTTACTCGATCAAACCACCTCACACCAAACATCGTCCTCAAACATCTCATTTCCAGCAAATCCATCCTCCTGCGCACAACTCTATCCATAGTCCACGCCTCGCAACCATACAACATTGTTGGAACCACTATTCCTTCAAACATACCCATTTTTGCTTTCCGAGATAATGTTCTCGACTTCCACACATTCTTCAAGGCTCCCAGAATTTTCGCCCCCTCCCCCACCCAATGATCCACTTCCGCTTCCATGTTTCCATCCGCTGCCACATCCACTCCCAGATATCTAAAACACTTCACTTCCTCCAGTTTTTCTGAATTCAAACTCACCTCCCAATTAACTTGACCCTCAACCCTACTGTACCTAATAACCTTGCTCTTATTCACATTTACTCTTAACTTTCTTCTTTCACACACTTTACCAAACTCAGTCACCAGCTTCTGCAGTTTCTCACATGAATCAGCCACCAGCGCTGTATCATCAGCGAACAACAACTGACTCACTTCTCAAGCTCTCTCATCCCCAACAGACTTCATACTTGCACCTCTTTCCAAAACTCTTGCATTCACCTCTCTAACAACCCCATCCATAAACAAATTAAACACCCATGGAGACATCACACACCCCTACCGCAAACCTACATTCATTGAGAACCAATCACTTTCCTCTCTTCCTACACGTACACATGCCTTACATACTCGATAAAAACATTTCACTGCTTCTAACAACTTGCCTCCCACACCATATATTCTTAATACCTTCCACAGACCATCTCTATCAACTCTATCATATGCCTTCTCCAAATCCATAAATGCTACATACAAATCCAATTGCTTTTTCTAAGTATTTCTCACATACATTCTTCAAAGCAAACACCTGATCCACACATCCTCTTCCACTTCTGAAACCACATTGCTCTTCCCCAATATGATGCTCTGTACATGCCTTCACCCTCTCAATCAATACCCTCCCATATAATTTGCCAGGAATACTCAACAAACTTATACCTCTGTAATTTGAGCAGTCACTCTTAACCCCTTTGCCTTTGTACAATGGCACTATGCACGCATTCCGCCAATCCTCAGGCACCTCACCATGAGTAATACATACATTAAATAACCTTATACAACCAGTCAACAATACAGTCACCCAATTTTTTAATAAATTCCACTGCAATACCATCCAAACCTGCTGCCTTGCCGGCTTTCATCTTCCGCAAAGCTTTTACTACCTCTTCTCTGTTTACCAAATCATTTTCCCTAACCCTCGCACTTTCCACACCACCTCGACCAAAACACCCTATATCTGCCACTCTATCATCAAACACATTCAACAAACCTTCAAAATACTCACTCCATCTCCTTCTTACATCACCACTACTTGTTATCACCTCCCCATTTGCGCCCTTCACTGAAGTTCACATTTGCTTCCTTGTCTTACGCACTTTATTTACCTCCTTCCAGAACATCTTTTTATTCTCCCTAAAATTTAATGATACTCTCTCACCCCAACTCTCATTTGCCCTTTTTCTCACCTCTTTCACCTTTCTCTTGACCTCCTGTCTCTTTCTTATATACGTGTCCCACTCAATTTCATTTTTTCCCTGCAAAAATCGTCCAAATGCCTCTCTCTTTTCTTTCACTAATAATCTTACTTCTTCATCCCACCACTCACTACCCTTTCTAAATCAACCCACCTCCCACTCTTCTCATGCCACAAGCATCTTTTGCGCAATCCATCACTTATTCCCTAAATACATCCCATTCCTCCCCCACTCCCCTTACTTCCATTGTTCTCACCTTTTTCCATTCTGTACTCAGTCTCTCCTGGTACTTCCTCACACAAGTCTCCTTCCCAAGCTCACTTACTCTCACCACCCTCTTCACCCCAACATTCACTCTTCTTTTCTGAAAACCCATACAAATCTTCACCTTAGCCTCCACAAGATAATGATCAGACATCACTCCAGTTGCATCTCTCAGCACATTAACATCCAAAAGTCTCTCTTTCGCGCGCCTTTCAATTAACACGTAATCCAATAAATCTCTCTGGCCATCTCCCCTACTTACATAAGTATACTTATGTTTACCTCGCTTTTTAAACCAGCTATTCCCAATCATCAGTCCTTTTTCCGTACATAAATCGACAAGCTCTTCACCATTTCCATTTACAACACTGAACACCCCATGTATACCAATTATTCCCTAAACTGCCACATTACTCACCTTTGCATTCAAATCACCCAACACTATAACCCGGTCTCGTGCATCAAAACCACTAACACACTCATTCAGCTGCTACCAAAACACTTGCCTCTCATGATCTTTCTTCTCATGCCCAGGTGCATATGCACCAATAATCACCCATCTCTCACCATCAACTTTCAGTTTTACCCATATTAATCGAGAATTTACTTTCTTACATTCTATCACATACTTCCACAACTCCTGTTTCAGGAGTAGTGCTACTCCTTCCCTTGCTCTTGTCCTCTCACTAACCCCTGACTTTACTCCCAAGACATTCCCAAACCACTCTTCCCCTTTACCCTTGAGCTTCGTTTCACTCAGAGCCAAAACATATATATATATATATATATATATATATATATATATATATATATATATATATATATATATTAATATTTTTATTTCATTATACTTAGTCGCTGTCTCCCGCGTTTGCGAGGTATCGCAAGGAAACAGACGAAAGAAATGGCCCCCCCCCCCCATACACATGTATATACATACGTCCACACACGCAAATATACATACCTACACAGCTTTCCATGGTTTACCCCAGACGCTTCACATGCCTTGATTCAATCCACTGACAGCACGTCAACCCCGGTATACCACATCGCTCCAATTCACTCTATTCCTTGCCCTCCTTTCACCCTCCTGCATGTTCAGGCCCCGATCACACAAAATCTTTTTCACTCCATCTTTCCACCTCCATTTGGTCTCCCTCTTCTCCTCGTTCCCTCCACCTCCGACACATATATCCTCTTGGTCAATCTTTCCTCACTCATTCTCTCCATGTGCCCAAACCACTTCAAAACACCCTCTTCTGCTCTCTCAACCACGCTCTTTTTATTTCCACACATCTCTCTTACCCTTACGTTACTCACTCGATCAAACCACCTCACACAACACATTGTCCTCAAACATCTCATTTCCAGCACATCCATCCTCCTGCACACAACTCTATCCATAGACCTCGCCTCGCAACCATACAACATTGTTGGAACCACTATTCCTTCAAACATACCCATTTTTGCTTTCCGAGATAATGTTCTCGACTTCCACACATTCTTCAAGGCCCCCAGAATTTTCGCCCCCTCCCCCACCCTATGATCCACTTCCGCTTCCATGGTTCCATCCGCTGCCAGATCCACTCCCAGATATCTAAAACACTTCACTTCCTCCAGTTTTTCTCCATTCAAACTCACCTCCCAATAGACTTGACCCTCAACCCTACTGTACCTAATAACCTTGCTCTTATTCACATTTACTCTTAACTTTCTTCTTCCACACACTTTACCAAACTCAGTCACCAGCTTCTGCAGTTTCTCACATGAATCAGCCACCAGCACTGTATCATCAGCGAACAACAACTGACTCACTTCCCATGCTCTCTCATCCCCAACAGACTTCATACTTGCCCCTCTTTCCAAAACTCTTGAATTTACCTCCCTAACAACCCCATCCATAAACAAATTAAACAACCATGTATTAATGTATTTATGACTCATGGTGAGGTGCCTGAGGATTGGCGGAATGCGTGCATAGTGCCATTGTACAAAGGCAAAGGGATAAGAGTGAGTGCTCAAATTACAGAGGTATAAGTTTGTTGAGTATTCCTGGTAAATTATATGGGAGGGTATTGATTGAGAGGGTGAAGGCATGTACAGAGCATCAGATTGGGGAAGAGCAGTGTGGTTTCAGAAGTGGTAGAGGATGTGTGGATCAGGTGTTTGCTTTGAAGAATGTATGTGATAAATACTTAGAAAAGCAAATGGATCTGTATGTAGCATTTATGGATCTGGAGAAGGCATATTATAGAGTTGATAGAGATGCTTTGTGGAAGGTATTAAGAATATATGGTGTGGGAGTAAAGTTGTTAGAAGCAGTGAAAAGTTTTTATCGAGGATGTAAGGCATGTGTACGTGTAGGAAGAGAGGAAAGTGATTGGTTCTCAGTGAATGTAGGTTTGCGGCAGGGGTGTGTGATGTCTCCATGGTTGTTTAATTTGTTTATCGATGGGGTTGTTAGGGAGGTAAATGCAAGAGTTTTGGAAAGAGGGGCAAGTATGAAGTCTGTTGGGGATGAGAAAGCTTGGGACGTGAGTCAGTTGTTGTTCGCTGATGATACAGCGCTGGTTGGCTGATTCATGTGAGAAACTGCAGAAGCTGGTGACTGAGTTTGGTAAAGTGTGAGGAAGAAGAAATTTAAGAGTAAATGTGAATAAGAGCAAGGTTATTAGGTACAGTAGGGATGAGGGTCAAGTCAATTGGAAGGTGAGTTTGAATGGAGAAAAACTGGAGGAAGTGAAGTGTTTTAGATATCTGGGAGTGGATCTGGCAGCGGATGGAACCATGGAAGCGGAAGTAGATCATAGGGTGGGGGAGGGGTCGAAAATTCTGGGGGCCTTGAAGAATGTGTGGAAGTCGAGAACATTATTTCGGAAAGCAAAAATGGGTATGTTTGAAGGAATAGTGGTTCCAACAATGTTGTATGGTTGCGAGGCTTGGGCTATGGATAGAGTTGTGCGCAGGAGGATGGATGTGCTAGAAATGAGATGTTTGAGGACAATGTGTGGTGTGAGGTGGTTTGATGGAGTGAGTAACGTAAGGGTAAGAGAGATGTGTGGAAATAAAAAGAGCGTGGTTGAGAGAGCAGAAGAGGGTGTTTTGAAGTGGTTTGGGCACATGGAGAGAATGAGTGAGGAAAGATTGACCAAGAGGATATATGTGTCGGAGGTGGAGGGAACGAGGAGAAGAGGGAGACCAAATTGGAGGTGGAAAGATGGAGTGAATAAGATTTTGTGTGATCGGGGCCTGAACATGCAGGAGGGTGAAAGGAAGGCAAGGAATAGAGTGAATTGGAGCGATGTGGTATACCGGGGTTGACGTCCTGTCAGTGGATTGAATCAAGGCATGTGAAGCGTCTGGGGTAAACCATGGAAAGCTGTGTAGGTATGTATATATGCGTGTGTGGACGTATGTATATACATGTGTATGGGGGGGTTGGGCCATTTCTTTCGTCTGTTTCCTTGCGCTACCTCGCAAACGAGGGTGACAGCGACAAAGTATAAAAAAAAAAATATATATATATATATATATATATATATATATATATATATATATATATATATATATATATATATATATATATATATATATATATATATATATATATATATATATATATATATATATATGTATATATACATATGTATATATAATATATATATATATATATATATATATATATATATATATATATATATATATATATATATATATATATATATATATATATATATATATATATATATATATATATATATATATATATATATATATATATATATATATATATATATATATATATATATATATATATATATTCTACAATCGTGTAAAGGTGCTGCATCACAGGAGAGATCCCAGGAGACTCGACGCTGCGTTCGAATCTATGGACAACGGCCGGGCTCATAACGTCTTCGATGTGGCCCGGGCTATCGTGCCAGCCTATGCGGCACTTCAGCAACCCGGAATTATTCCCTGAAACAACGCTTGGAAGGAGGCAGAAGTGATATTGTGACAGTGATTGTGTCAGCGTCGCGTCGCCTCGCCGCAGTGTATCGAGACAGACTTCCCCAGAACTTTTTAAAGGGGAAGTAAATGTTTATAGTTGTGTTACTGGAGTGATAGTTTTCATGCATGGTGTTTTGACAAGAAAATAGTGAAGTTGGAGAAAAATGTAGCTTAGACATTGAAGCTTATTGATTCAGTGGTGAAATTGATGAGAACTGCTACTGACGTTTGTGTGAATAAATTGTACATTTCCTTTTCCATAGCCAGAGGTTGAACCATCATGTGACGTTCATTTTTTCATTCATTTCAAGCTAAAAGTTTGTTTTCTAAATTGTTTTTTACATTTTTCATATGTATATATATGTATGTGTGTGTGTGTGTGTGTGTGTGCGTGTGTGTGTGTGTGTGTGTGTGTGTGTGTGTGTATATATATATGTATATTATCCCTGGGGATAGGGGTGAAAGAATACTTCCCACGTATTCCTCGCGTGTCGTAGAAAGCGACTAGAGGGGACGGGAGCGGGGGGGCCGGAAATCCTCCCCTCCTTGTATCAACTTTCTAAAATGGGAAACAGAAGAAGGAGTCACGCGGGGAGTGCTCATCCTCCTCGAAGGCTCAGAGTGGGGTGCCTAAATGTGTGTGGATGTAACCAAGATGTGAAAAAAGGAGAGATAGGTAGTATGTTTGAGGAAAGGAACCTGGATGTTTTGGCTCTGAGTGAAACGAAGCTCAAGGGTAAAGGGGAAGAGTGGTTTGGAAATGTCTGGGAAGTGAAGTCAGGGGTTAGTGAGAGGACAAGAGCAAGGGAAGGAGTAGCAATACTCCTGAAACAGGAGTTGTGGGAGTATGTGATAGAATGTAAGAAAGTAAATTCTCGATTAATATGGGTAAAATTGAAAGTTGATGGAGAGAGGTGGGTGATTATTGGTGCATATGCACCTGGGCATGAGAAGAAAGATCATGAGAGGCAAGTGTTTTGGGAGCAGCTAAATGAGTGTGTCAGCGGTTTTGATGCACGAGACCGGGTTATAGTGATGGGTGATTTGAATGCAAAGGTGAGTAATGTGGCAGTTGAGGGAATAATTGGTATGCATGGGGTGTTCAGTGTTGTAAATGGAAATGGTGAAGAGCTTGTAGATTTATGTGCTGAAAAAGGACTGATGATTGGGAATACCTGGTTTAAAAAGCGAGATATACATAAGTATACTTATGTAAGTAGGAGAGATGGCCAGAGAGCGTTATTGGATTACGTGTTAATTGACAGGCGTGCGAAAGAGAGACTTTTGGAGGTCAATGTGCTGAGAGGTGCAACTGGAGGGATGTCTGATCATTATCTTGTGGAGGCTAAGGTGAAGATTAGTATGGGTTTTCAGAAAAGAAGAGTGAATGTTGGGGTGAAGAAGGTGGTGAGAGTAAGTGAGCTTGGGAAGGAGACCTGTGTGAAGAAGTATCTGGAGAGACTGTGTACAGAATGGAAAAAGGTGAGAACAATGGAAGTAAGGGGAGTGGGGGAGGAATGGGATGTATTTAGGGAATCAGTGATGGATTGCGCAAAAGA
>NC_092237.1:29668760-29676260 GCF_036320965.1 Panulirus ornatus | reverse complement strand
CCACTCATTTGCATTTTTTCCCTGCAAAAATCATCCAAATGCCTCTCTCTTCTCTTTTACTAGTAATCTTACTTATTCATCCCATCACTCACTACCTTTTTTAATCAACCCATATCCCACGTTTCTCATGCCACAGGCATCTTTTGCGCAAGCCATCACTGCTTCCCTAAATACATACCATTCCTCCCCCACTCCCCTGACTTCCATTGCTCTCACCTTTTTTCATTCTGTACTCAGTCTCTCCTGGTACTTCCTCACACAAGGGTCCTTCCCAAGCTCACTTACTCTCACCACTCTCTTCACCCCAACATTCTCTCTTCTTTTCTGAAAACCCCCACAAATCTTCACCTTCGCCTCCACAAGATAATGATCAGACATCCCTCCCGTTTCACCTCTCAGCACATTAACATCCAAAAGTCTCTCTCTCGTGCGTCTATCAATTAACACGTATTCCAATAACGCTCTGTGGCCATCTCTCCTACTTACATACGTATACTTATGTATATCTCGCTTTTTAAACCAGGTATTCCCAGTCACCAGACCTTTTTCAGCACATAAATCTACAAGCTCTTCACCATTTCCATTTACAACACTGAACACTCCATGTAAACCAATTATTCCCTCAACTGCCAATTACTCACCTTTGCATTCAAATCACCCATCACTATAACCCGGTCTTGTGCATCAAAACCACTAACACACTCATTCAGCTGCTCCGAAAACACTTGTCTCTCATGATCTTTCTTCTCATGCCCAGGTGCATATGCAACAATAATCACCCATCTCTCTCCATCAACTTTCAGTTTTACCCATATCAATCTAGAATTTAGTTTCTTACACTCTATCATATACTCCCACAACTCCTGATTCAGGAGTAGTGCTACTGCTTCTCTTGCTCTTGTCCTCTCACTAACCCCTGACTTTACTCCCAAAGCATTCCCAAACCACTCTTCCCCTTTACCCTTGAGCTTTGTTTCACTCAGAGCCAAAATATCCAGGTTCCTTTCCTCAAACATACTACCTATCACTCCTTTTTTCTCATCTTGGTAACATCCACACACATTTAGACACCCCAGTCTGAGCATTCGAGGAGGATGAGCACTCGTCGTTTGACTCCTCCTTCTGTTTCCCCTTTTAGAAAGTTAAAATACAAGGAAGTATATATATTTCATTTATCTATTTATTTTGCTTTGTCGGTGTCTCACACGTTAGCGAGGTAACGCAATTAAACAGACGAAAGAATGACCCAACCCACCCACATACACATGTATATACTTACACGTCCACACGCAGTACATATACATACCTATACATCTCAATGTATACATATATATACACACAGACATATACATATATGCACATGTACATAATTCATACTGTCTGACTTTATCTATTCCCATCACCACCTAGTCATACATGTAACTACAACCACTCCCCACTCATGTGTGCGAGGTAGCCCTAGGAAAAGACAACAAAGGCCCCATTCGTTCACAATCGGTCTCTAGCTGTCATGTAATAATGTACCGAAACCCCCGCTACCTTTCCACATCCAGGCCCAACAGAACTTTCCATGGTTTAATCCAGATTCTTCACATGCCCTGGTTCAATCCATTGACAGCATATCGACCCCGGTATACCACATCGCTGGAATTCACTCTATTCTTTGCACGCCTTTCACCCTCCTGCATGTTTAGGCCCCGATCACTCAAAATCTTTTTCACTTCATCTTTCCACCTCTAATTTGGTCTCCCACTTCTCCTCGTTCCCTCCACCTCTCACATATATAACCTCGTGGTCAATCTTTCCTCACTCATTCTCTCCATGTGACCAAACCATTTCAAAATGCCCTCATCTGCACTCTCAACCACACTCTTTTTATTACCACACGTATCTCTTACCCTATTATTACTAGCTCGATCAAACCACCTTACACCACATATTGTCCTGAAACATCTCATTTCCAGCACATCCACCCTCTTGCGCACAACTCTATCCATAGCCCTCGCCTCGCAACCATAATACATTGTTGGAACCACAATTCCTTCACGCATACCAATTTTTGCTTTCCGAGATAATGTTTTCGACTTCCAAACATTCTTCAAGGCTCTTAGAATTTTCGCCCCCTCCCTCAACCTATGACTCACTTCCGCTTACATGGTTCCATCCGCTGCCAGATCCACTCCCAGATCTCTAAAATACATAAATTCCTCCAGTTTTTCTCCATTCAAATTTAACTCCCAATTGACTTGACCCTCAACCCTACTGTACCTAATAAGTTGCTCTTAATCACATTTATTCTCAACTTTCTTCTTTCACACACTTTACCAAACTCAGTCACCAGCTTCTGCAGTTTCTCACATCAATCAGTCATGAGCGCTGTATCATCAGCGAACAACATATGACTCACTTCCCAAGCTCTCTCATCCACAACAGACTGCATACTTGCCCCTCTTTCTAAAACTCATGAATTCACCTCCCTAACAACCCATCCATAAACAAATTAAACAACCATGGAGACATCAAACACACCTGCCGCAAACCTACATTCACTGAGAACTAATCACTTTCCTCTCTTCCTACACGCATACATGCCTTACATCCTCGATAAAAACTTTTTACTGCTTCTAACAACTTGCCTCATACACCATATATTCTTAATACCTTCCACAGAGCATCTCTATCAACTCTATCATATGCCTTCTCAAGATACATATATGCTACATGCAAATACATTTGCTTTTCTAAGTATTTCTCACACACATTCTTCAAAGCAAACACCTGATCGACACATCGTCTACCACTTGTGAAACCAAACCGCTCTTCCCCAATCTGATGCTCTGTACATGCCTTCACCCTCTCAATCAATACCCTCTAATATAATTTACCAGGAATACTCAACAAATCTATACCTCTGTAATTTGAGCACTCACTCTTATCCCCTTTACGTTTGTAGAATGGCACTATGCAAGCACTCCGCCAATCCTCAGGCACCTCACCATGAATAATCCATACATTAAATAACCTTACCAACCAGTCAACAATATATTCACCCCCTTTTTTCATAAATTCCACTGCAACTCCATCCAAACCTGCTGCCTTGCCGGTTTCATCATTTGCAAAGCTTTTACTACCTCTTCTATATTTGCCAAATCATTTTCCCTAACCCTCTCACTGTGCACACCACCTCGACCAAAACACCCTATATCTGCCACTCTATCATCAAACATATTCAACAAACCTTCCAAATACTCACTCCATCTCCTTCTCACATCACCACTACTTGGTATCACCTCCCCATTAGCCCCCTTCACTGAAGTTCCCATTTGCTCCCTTGTCTAACGCACTTTATTTACCTCCTTCCAAAACATCTTTTTATTCTCCCTAAAATTTAATGATACTCTCTCACCCCAACTCTCATTTGCGCTCTTTTTCACCTCTTACACCTTTCTCTTGACCTTCTGCCTCTTTCTTTTATAAGCCTCCCAATCATTTCCATTTTTTCCATTCAAAAACAGTCCAAATGCCTTTCTCTTCTCTTTCACTAATAATCTTACTTCTTCATCCCACCACTCTTTATCCTTTCTAATCAACCCACCTCCCACGCTTCTCATGCCACAAGTATCTTTTCCGCAAGCCATCACTGCTTCCCTAAATACATCCCATTCCTCCCCCACTCCCCTTACCTCCTTTGTTCTCACCTTTTTCCATTCTGTACTCAGTCTCTCCTGGTACTTCCTCACACAAGTCTCCTTCCCAAACTCACTTACTCCCACCACTCTCTTCACCCCAACATTCTCTCTTCTTTCCTGAAAACCCATACAAATCTTCACCTTCGCTTCCACAAGATAATGATCTGACAACCCTCCAGTTGCACCTTTCAGCACATTAACATCCAAAAGTCTCTCGCTCGCCTATCAATTAACACGTAATCCAGTAACACTCTCTGGCCATCTCTCCTACATAAATACGTATACTTATGTTTATCTCGCTTTTTAAACCAGGTACTCCCAATAACCAGTATTTTTTCAACACATAAATCTAAAAGCTCTTCACCATTTCCATTTACAGCACTGAATACCTTCTGTATACCAATCATTCCCGCAACCGCCACATTACTCTCCTTTGCATTCAAATCATCCATCACTATAACCCGGTCTTGTGCATGAAAACCACTAACACACTCATTCATCTGCTCCACAAACACTTGCCTCTCATGATCTTTCTTATGCCCAGGTGCATATGCACTAATAATCACCCATCTCTCTCCATGGACTTTCAGTTTTACCCATATGAATCTAGAATTTTCTTTCTTACACTCTATCACATACTCCCACAACTGTTGTTTCATGAGTAGTGCTACTGTTTCCTTTGCTCTTGTCCTCTCACTAACCCCTGACTTTACTCTCAAGACTTTCCGAAATCACTCTTTCCCATTCTCCTTGACTTTCATCTCACTCAGAGCCAAAATATCTATGTTCTTTTCCTCAAACATACTACCTATCTCTCCTTTTTTCTCATCTTGATTACATCCACACACATTCAGACACCCCAATCTGAGACTTCGAGGAGGATGAGCACTCCCCGAGTGACTCCTTCTTCTGTTTCCCCTTTTAGAAAGTTAAAATACAAGAAGGGGAGGGCTTCTGGCCACCCGCTCCATTCCCCTTTAGACGCCTTCTACGACACGTGAGGAATGTGTGGGAAGAATTCTTTTTCCCCTATCCCCAGGGATATATATATATATATATATATATATATATATATATATATATATATATATATATGAATAGTGGTTCCAACAATGTTGTATGGTTGCGAGGCGTGGGCTATGGATAGAGTTGTGCGCAGGAGGATGGATGTGCTGGAAATGAGATGTTTGAGGACAATGTGTGGTGTGAGGTGGTTTGATCGAGTGAGTAACGGAAGGGTAAGAGAGATGTGTGGAAATAAAAAGAGCGTGGTTGAGAGAGCAGAAGAGGGTGTTTTGAAGTGGTTTGGGCACATGGAGAGAATGAGTGAGGAAAGATTGACCAAGAGGATATATGTGTCGGAGGTGGAGGGAACGAGGAGAAGAGGGAGACCAAATTGGAGGTGGAAAGATGGAGTGAAAAAGATTTTGTGTGATCGGGGCCTGAACATGCAGGAGGGTGAAAGGAGGGCAAGGAATAGAGTGAATTGGAGCGATGTGGTATACCGGGGTTGACGTGCTGTCAGTGGATTGAATCAAGGCATGTGAAGCGTCTGGGGAAAACCATGGAAAGCTGTGTAGGTATGTATATTTGCGTGTGTGGACGTATGTATATACATGTGTATGGGGGGGGGTTGGGCCATTTCTTTCGTCTGTTTCCTTGCGCTACCTCGCAAACGCGGGAGACAGCGACAAAGTATAAAAAAAAAAAAAAATATATATATATATATATATATATATATATATATATATATATATATATATATATATATATATTTTTTTTTTTTTTTTGCGACATATATAAATATACAAAGTATAAAAAAAAAAAAAAAATATATATATATATATATATATATATATATATATATATATATATATATATATATATATTTTTTTTTTTTTTTTTTTTTTGCGCTTTGTCGCTGTCTCCCGCGTTTGCGAGGTAGCGCAAGGAAACAGACGAAAGAAATGGCCCAACCCACCCCCATACACATGTATATACATACGTCCACACACGCAAATATACATACCTACACAGCTTTCCATGGTTTACACCACACCCTTCACATGCCTTGATTCAATCCACTGACAGCACGTCAACCCCGGTATACCACATCGCTCCAATTCACTCTATTCCTTGCCCTCCTTTCACCCTCCTGCATGTTCAGGCCCCGATCACACAAAATCTTTTTCACTCCATCTTTCCACCTCCAATTTGGTCTCCCTCTTCTCCTCGTTCCCTCCACCTCCGACACATATATCCTCTTGGTCAATCTTTCCTCACTCATTCTCTCCATGTGCCCAAACCATTTCAAAATACCCTCTTCTGCTCTCTCAACCACGCTCTGTTTATTTCCACACATCTCTCTTACCCTTACGTTACTTACTCGATCAAACCACCTCACACCACACATTGTCCTCAAACATCTCATTTCCAGCACATCCATCCTCCTGCGCATAACTCTATCCATAGCCCACGCCTCGCAACCATACAACATTGTTGGAACCACTATTCCTTCAAACATACCCATTTTTGCTTTCCGAGATAATGTTCTCGACTTCCACACATTCTTCAAGGCTCCCAGAATTTTCGCCCCCTCCCCCACCCTATGATCCACTTCCGCTTCCATGGTTCCATCCGCTGCCAGATCCACTCCCAGATATCTAAAACACTTCACTTCCTCCAGTTTTTCTCCATTCAAACTCACCTCCCAATTGACTTGACCCTCAACCCTACTGTACCTAATAACCTTGCTCTTATTCACATTTACTCTTAACTTTCTTCTTCACACACTTTACCAAACTCAGTCACCAGCTTCTGCAGTTTCTCACATGAATCAGCCACCAGCGCTGTATCATCAGCGAACAGCAACTGACTCACTTCCCAAACTCTCTCATCCCCAACAGACTTCACACTTGCCCCTCTTTCCAAAACTCTTGCATTCACCTCCCTAACAACCCCATCCATAAACAAATTAAACAACCATGGAGACATCACATATATACATGTGTATAAATTATGTATATATATATACATATATATATATATATATATATATATATATATATATATATATATATATATATATATATATATATATATATATATATATATATATATATATATATATATATATATATATATATATATATATATATATATATATATATATATATATATATATATATATATATATATATTCTTAATACCTTCCACGTGTAGGAAGAGAGGAAAGTGATTGGTTCTCAGTGAATGTAGGTTTGCGGCAGGGGTGTGTCATGTCTCCATGGTTATTTAATTTGTTTATGGATGGGGTTGTTAGGGAGGTGAATGCAAGAGTTTTGGAAAGAGGGGCAAGTATGAAGTCTGTTGGGGATGAGAGAGCTTGGGAAGTGAGTCAGTTGTTCGCTGATGATACAGCGCTGGTTGCTGTTTCATGTGAGAAACTCCAGAAGCTGGTGACTGAGTTTGGTAAAGTGTGTGAAAGAAGAAAGTTAAGAGTAAATGTGAATAAGAGCAAGGTTATTAGGTACAGTAGGGTTGAGGGTCAAGTCAATTGGGAGGTGAGTTTGAATGGAGAAAAACTGGAGGAAGTGAAGTGTTTTAGATATCTGGTAGTGGATCTGGCAGCGGATGGAACCATGGAAGCGAAGTGGATCATAGGGTGGGGGAGGGCGAAAAATATAATATTTCTGAAAGCCTTGAAGAAATGTGTGGAAGTCGAGAAAAATTAACTCGAAAGCAAAATGGTAGTTTTAAGAATATTGGTTCCAACAATTGTTGTATGGTTGCTAGCGTGGGCTTATGGATA
>NC_092237.1:29607241-29668660 GCF_036320965.1 Panulirus ornatus | reverse complement strand
ACCCTTGAGCTTAGTTTCACTCAGAGCCAAAATTTCCAGGTTCCTTTCCTCAAACGTACTATCTCTCCTTTTTTCACATCTTGGTTACATCCACACACATTTAGGCACCCCACTCTGAGCCTTCGAGGAGGATGAGCACTCCCCGCGTGACTCCTTCTTCTGTTTCCCATTTTAGAAAGTTAACAAAATACAAGGAGGGGAGGATTTCTGGCCCCCCGCTCCCGTCCCCTCTAGTCGCTTTCTACGACACGCGAGGAATGCGTGGGAAGTATTCTTTCACCCCTATCCCCAGGGATAACATACATATATATATACACATACACACACATACACACACACACGCACACATACACACACACACACATACATATATATACATGTGAAAAATGTAAGAAACAATTTAGAAAACTGAAACTTCTAGCTTGAAATGAAATGAAAAAATGAATGTCACATAATGGTTCAACCTCTGGCTATGGAAAAAGGAAATGTCTAATTTATTTACACAAACGTCAATAGTAGTTCTCATCAATTTAACCACTGTATCAATAAGCTTCAATGTCTAAGCTACATTTTTTCAATTTCACTATTTTCTTGTCAAAGCACCATGTATGAAAACTATCACTCCAGTAACACAATTATAAACATTTACTTCCACTTTAAAAAAAGTTCTGGGGAAGTCTGTCTCGATACACTGCGGGACACTCTACCACCTGGCGAGGTTTGTGTTGCAATGGTTCTTGATTCACAAACGTAGTAGCATCACTGGTGGGCCAAGGTAGTTCCGTTGGCAACTGGGACATTTCCTCATCCCTCTGCCCACGATGAGTCTGAGGGCGTCCAAGTTCCCCTCGTAAGCAGCACACAGTGTGGGGGTCAGACCATCTTCGTCGGGTTGGTTACATTCACGACGCGTGGCTTCCTTCAACACCTCCACGTACCCATCCCTCGCCGCCCTGTGCTTCACGAACATGACAATGGAGTGTTGGGTCAGCGTCTCAACTTGTCCACGACTCCTCCATATTCACATAGTCAAGATGTAGTACGTATTGACTGGGTGTTGGGAGCAGGACATCCATCCACTGCCAGGATTTCGAGATGCGGTCAGCATGAAGCTCCCACGCCTCACTTATGAGAGTCCCAGGTCATTCATGGTCCTGAAGTTCTTCCTTCATGAGACCTGTTCCAATGTTGCACGAAGTCCGACGGTTCAAGAAAGCACAGACTCGACACTTGCGTCCACATAAGAGATCTTTACTGTAGTGCTGCAGGATACCTCCTATATATTTATATATATATATATACATATATATATATATATATATATATTTTTCTTTCATACTATTCACCATTTTCCGCGTTAGCAAGGTAGCGTTAAGAACAGAGGACTGGGCCTTTGAGAAAATATCCTCATCTGGCCCCCTTCACCGTTCCTTCTGGAAAATTAAAAAAAAAACGAGAGGAGAGGATTTCCAGCCCCCCGCTCCCTTCCCTTTTAGTCGCCTTTTACAACACGCAGGGAATACGTGGGAAGTATTCTTTCTCCCCTATCCCCAGGGATAATATATATATATATATATATATATATATATATATATATATATATATATATATATATATATATATATATATATATATATATATATATATATATATATATATACACACACACAGACATATACATATGTGCACATGCAAATAATTCATACTGTCTGCCTTTATTCATCCCATCGCCACCCCGCCACACATGAAATAACCACCCCCTCCCCCAAAATGAGCGCAAGGTAGCGCTAGGAAAACACAACAAAGGCCACATTCGTTCACATTTCCTCTCTAGCTCTCATATAATAATGCACCGAAACCACAGCTCCCTTTCCACATCCAGGCCCCACAGAACTTTCCATGGTTTACCCAACACGTTGACTCCGGTATATCACATCGTTCCAATTCACTATATTCCTTTTACGCCTTTCACCCTCCTACATGTTCAGGCCCCGATCACTCAAAATCTTTTTCACTTCATCTTTCCACCTCCAATCTTATCTCCCACTTCTCCTCGTTCCCTCTACCTCTGACACATATATCCTCTTGATCAATCTTTCCTCACTCATTCCCTCCATGTGACCAGACCATTTCAAAACACCGTCTTTTGCGCTCTCAACCACACTCTTTTTATCATAACACATCTCTCTTACCCCATTATTACTCGATCAAACTACCTCACAACACATATTGTCCTCATACATCTCATTTCCAGCACCTCAACCCTCATGCGCACAACTCTATCCATAGCCCACGCTTCGCAACCATACAACATTGTTGGAGCCACTATTCCTTGAAACATACTCAGTTTTGCTTTCCCAGATAATGTCCTCGACTTCAACACACCTTTCAAGGCTCCCAGAATTTTCGCCCCCTCCCCCAACCTATGATTCACTTCCGCTTCCATGGTTCCATCCGCTACCAGATCCACTCCCAGATATCTAAAACACTTTACTTCCTCTAGTTTTTTTTCCGTCCAAACCTACCTCCCAATTGACTTCACCCTTCATATTTACTCTCAGCTTTCTTCTTTCATACACTTTACCAAACTCCGTCACCAGCTTCTGCAGTTTCTTACATGAATCAGCCACCAGCGCTGTATCATCAGCGAACAACAACTGACTCACTTCATAAGCTCTTTCACCAACAACAGACGACATACTTGCCCCTCTTTCCAAAACTCTTGCATTCACCACCCTAAAAACCCCATCCATAAACAAATTAACCAACCATGGAGACATCACACACCCCTGCCGTAAGCCTTTATTTACTGAGAACCCATCACTTTCCTCCCTTACTACATGTACACAATCTTTGCATCCTCGATAAAATCTTTTCACTCCTTCTAGCAATTGCTCTCCCACACCATATATTCTTAATACCTTCCACAGAGCATCTCTATCAACTCTATCATATGCTTTCTCCAGATCCATAAATGCTACATAAAAATCCATTTGGTTTTCTAAGTATTTCTCGCATACATTCTTCAAAGCAAACAATGCGCTGTGTATGTTCTATGAAGTTGCGCGTTCATATACACTTTATTCTTATTCATATAACTCCGCGTTGTACAGTCAGGTTCGGTAAAACGCTATCAGCTGGCTATGCGTTCTGTTCGGAAACAACCGAGAGACCCCGTTGCTCACCATTGTGAGACGAAGGGTATTCGAGTACTTAGTATTTCGAATAGTTGTTTCCTATTATACAGTCCCTTAGCCTAGCGGTTAGCATGCCTGCCTCTTGCACAAGGGGTCCCAGGTTCGATCCTGGCTGTTGGAGCTTTGTATGTTCTATGAAGGTGCGCGTTCATATACACTTTATTCGTATTCATATAACTCCGCGTTGTACAGTCAGGTTCAGTAAAACGCTATCAGCTGGCTATGTGTTCTGTTCGGAAACAACCGATAGACCCCGTTGCTCACCATTGTGAGACGAAGGGTATTCGAGTACTTAGTATTTCGAATAGTTGTTTCCTATTATACAGTCCCTTAGCCTAGCGGTTAGCATGCCTGCCTCTTGCACAAGGGGTCCCAGGTTCGATCCTGGCTGTTGGAGCTTTGTATGTTCTATGAAGGTGCGCGTTCATGTACACTTTATTCGTATTCATATAACTCCGCGTTGTACAGTCAGGTTCGGTAAAACGCTATCAGCTGGCTATGTGTTCTGTTCGGAAACAACCGATAGACCCCGTTGCTCACCATTGTGAGACGAAGGGTATTCGAGTACTTAGTATTTCGAATAGTTGTTTCCTATTATACAGTCCCTTTGCCTAGCGGTTAGCATGCCTGCCTCTAGCACAAGGGGTCCCAGGTTCGATCCTGGCTGTTGGAGCTTTGTATGTTCTATGAAGGTGCGCGTTCATATACACTTCATTCGTATATATATATATATATATATATATATATATATATATTTTTTTTTTTTTTTTTTCAAACTATTCGCCGTTTCCCGCATTAGCGAGGTAGCGTTAAGAACAGAGGACTGGGCCTTTGAGGGAATACCCTCACCTGGTCCAATTCTCTGTTCCTTCTTTTGGAAAATTGAAAAAAAACCGAGAGGGGAGGATTTCCAGCCCCCCGCTCCCTCCCCTTTTAGTCGCCTTCTACGACACGCAGGGAATACGTGGGAAGTATTCTTAATCCCCTATCCCCAGGGATCATATATATATATATATATATATATATATATATATATATATATATATATATATATATATATATATATATGTGTGTGTGTGTGTGTATGTGTGCGTGTGTGTGTGTTCGGGATGTTAGGATTGTTTTCTATAAGAGGACGACCAGGACAACTGTAACATTTGCGCAACTGGGAAGATGTAAGACAGTGTTGGACATAATGCAAAACTAATAAAGTCTATAAATCTGTTGTTCTTTTGTGTTTATATTGGTTATTTTCATAAATCATCGAGAGGATTAAACGATAGAAAAGTGTTCTTTTCTCTGATATATATGAGGAATGACTGGTACAGATAGTAGGGGCAAGAACACAGCCCAGGCTTAATCCTGATATTGGTTAGAACACATCACAGTAACACCCTCATCTTCATCTCAAAAAAGAAAAAGAATTCATTGAATAGAAAGGAAGAATTCCAGAGGAAGAGAGACGGACGTAGGCCAAATGAAAGAAGTTTGAGGTGATTTGCCTGAAGATATATAGACTTCACAAGACCTAGATCATCAGGGATTTTTCTTCAAAGTTGTCAAGGGCAGCCATTCACTTGACTTGGAAACGATTCGCCAGAGTCTTAAAGAACAGACTCAAACACCTGAATAAGAAAGTCTTAAGATCAGGACGAAATAGCTAATGGGAAATGGATGAAAATCTAAGATGAAACGATCTTTTGGCCTGCTTCATCCTATAAGACTTTTATTTATACCTTCACAAACGATTCATATCAATAGGTTGCTTACCCCACACTCTATATGGTCACAACATCTTATGATGCTATCGTACTTGTGCTTTTGTAATGATATGTTTGAACAACATTTCTTTCTAATCTTCATCCGTAGTCTAATGATCTGTTACTGTCATATTTTACCACTCTTTATCTACAAAATCTTATAACCCTGGAACAAGTATCCGACCATCAAGCTTTTAGATCGAGTTTTCTTACATTCACGTGGTCATTGCAGCAACTCCAAACCTTCTTTCCTAATATATCTCTTTTCAGTTTTAACTTTTGCATAGCCGTCAGTTCTGAACTTAACGCCAAACTGTCCAAACTCCTTGCAACTCTCGCTTCCTTCCCGTTCCAGCTGCCAATGTATGTACTGAAACTAATCATATCTTTCAGACTTTGTTTTAATTGCTAGAAAACATCCTTCTCTTTTGCACACACACACACACACACACACACACACACACACACACACACACACACACACACACACAGAAACACACACACACGAGTATAGGTTATAAGGAAGTATATTCACAGTGTGCTATTACACCCGGATGTGAGTGACGCACCAATATCCTCCTGCCTATTTTTTTAATGCCGTTTGTTAAAGCTCTGGTTGAAAAGATGAGGGTTGGAATGTGTGGGCCTGTGTGTTCCATCTGATTATAATTTGTTACTAATTACGATATAATCTAATGGACCATATACCGGGATGATCAAGTGACTTCATACAAATAATTACAATTTCATGACAGTTTAACATTAATTGACTAAGTGAAAAGAAGCTAATGTGTAAAGGGGAAGAGTGGTTTGGGAAAGTCTTGGGAGTAAAATCAGGGGTTGATGAGAGGGCAACAGCAAAAGAAGTAGTAGCACTACTCCTGAAGCAGAGTCCTGGGAGTATGTGATAGAGTGTAAGAAAGTAAATTCTGGATTGTTTTGGGTAAAACTGAAAGAAAGATCATGAGAGGTAAGTGTTTTAGAAGCAGCTGAGTGAGTGTGTCAGCAGCTTTGATATGCAAGACTGGGTTCCAGTGATTGGTGATTTAAGTGCGATGGTGAGTAATGTGGCAGTTGAGGGTATAATTTGTGTACATGGGGTGTTCAGTGTTGAGAATAGAAATAGTGAAGAGCTTGTGAATTTGTTTGCCGAAAAGGACTGGTGATTGGGAATACCTAGTTTAAAAAGAGAGATATACAAAAGTGTATGTGTGTGACTAGAAAAGATGGTCAAAGGGCATTATTACATTACGTGTTGATAGATAGGAAGTTAATGTGCTGAGCGGGGCAGCTGGAGAGATATCTGATCACTTTCTTCTGGAGGCAAAAGTGAAGATTTGTACAGTTTTTCAGAAAAGAAGAGAGAATATTGGGTAGGAGAGAGTGGTGAGAGTAAGTGAGCTTGAAAAGAAGACTTGTACGAGGAAGTACCAGGAGAGATTGAGTGTAGAATGGCAAAAGGTGAGAACAAATGACGTGAGGGGAGTAGGGTAGGAATGGGATGTATTTAGGAAAGCAGTGGTGGTTTGTACAAAAGATGCATGTGGCATGCGAAAGGTAGGAGGTGGGCAGATTAGAAAGGGTAGCGAGTGGTGGGATGAAGAAGTAAAGTTGTTAGTGAAAGAGAAAAGAGAGGTGTTAGGACGATATTTGCAAAGGAGTGCAAATGACTGGGAGATGTATAAAACAAAGCGGCGGGAGGTCAAGAGAAAGGCGCAAGGGTTGAAAAAGGGGGCAAATGAAAGTTGGGGTGAGAGAGTATCAATAAACTTCACGGAGAATATAAAGATGTTTTGGAAGGAAGTAAATAACGTGTGTCAGACAAAAGAACAAGTGAGAGCATCGGTGAAGGGGGAAGTAGGGAAGTAATAAGAGGTGGTGATGAAGTGAAAAGAAAAACGGAGTGAGAATTTTGAAGGTTTGTTGAATGTATTTGATGATAGAGTGGGAGATATAGAGTGTTTTGATCGGGATGGTGTGCAAAGTGAGAGAGTCAAGGAGAGTGGTTTGGTTAAGGAAGAAGAGGTAGAGAAAGCTTTGTGGATGATGAAATCCGGCAAGGCGGTGGGTTTGGATAATATTGCAGTAAAATTTATCGAAAAAGGCGATGACTGTGTTGTTGATTGGTTAGTAAGGATATTCAGTGTATGTGTGGATCATTATGAAGTGCCTGAGGATTGGCGGAATGCGTGCATAGTGCTACTGTGCAAAAGCAAAGTTGATAGAGTGAGTGTTCAAACTACAGAGGTATAGGTTTGTTGAATATTCCTGGGAAATTATATAGGAGGGTATTGATTGAGAGGGTGAAGGCATGTACAGAGCATCAGACGGGAAGAGAAGAGTGTTTTCAGAGGTTGTAGTTGTGAGGATTAGATGTTTGCTTTGATACTAGTAGTGAAAGACAATATATAATGGAAAATTACTAGAAGAGGAATTGTTCGATCAATATGTTTGTTGTACGAGAAAGACACAGAAAAATGGTCATTGAAAAGATTTGGAAAATGTGTTACTAAAATAAAAGGAATGTAGGAAATAAAGAATAACAATACCTTTATTGGATTTTATTTTTTTCGGAAAAGAATTGAAAACAGATAAATGAAAAGTGTGAGAAACAATATTATTATGCTTGTGAAACGGATAGTAGGAGGGATATAGGAGAGTAAGAATATATGAGTTTAGAATTTGTTATGAGTTTGTTTGTAATATTACAAATCAAACAGGAATAATTGAGAAGATAAAGGGAGACATTGATAGGAATATCAGGAAAAGAGTAAAGTAACATAGAGATAAAAACAAAGGGATGTTTTGGATTATCATATTGTGGTTTAGGAGGACAGTGATGTGACAGACGAAGACTTTACGAAGGAAATTCTGAAACGATGTTACCTGCTTCAAGAAATATCAGTCAGGATCCATCCGATGACAGACATGAAGACGCTGGATGGGTTTAGAGAATGAGTGAAGAGTTTTTTAATGAAAACATTAAGGCAACCATAATGGGAAGTTGTAGGCAAGTACCTGTCAACTGTCTGAGAGATCAAGTGGAAGGAATGGTTTGTATCACAGGACTTAAGGGATGAAATATTCTAATGTTGTATATAACCACCGATGGTTTACGGTAGCTGTGAGAAGTGTTCCTGAATGTGAGGCCTAAGGGTGTTGAATAGGAGGCAAGGAACATCAGTGTGGGGGAGGTGGCGAAAGTTCTGGGACGTTGAAGAATGTGTGGAAGGCGAGAACATTATCTCGAAAAGCAGAAATGGGTATGGTTCAAAGAATTGTGGTTCCAACAATTTTATATGGTTGCGAGGCGTGGGCTATAGATACAGTTGTGCGGAGGAGGGTGGATATGCTGGAAATGAGATGTTTGAGGAAAATTTGTGGTGTGAGGTGGTTTGATCGAGTAAGTAATGAAAGGGTAAGAAACATGTAGGCTCATAAAAAGAGTGTGGTTGAGATAGCAGAAGAGGGTGTTTTCAAATGGTTTGGTCACATGGAGAGAGTGAGTGGGAAAAGATTGAGAAACAGGATATATGTGTCAGAGGTGGAGGGAACGAGAGTGGGAGACCAAATTGGAGGTGGAAAGATGTGGTGAAAAAAATTTTAAACGATCGGGGCCTGAACATGCAAGAGGGTGAAAGGTGTGCAAGGAATAGAGTGAACTGCAACGATGTGGATAACCAGGGTGGACGTGCTCTCAATGGATTGAACCAGGGCATGTGAAATGTCTGTTGTAAATCAGAGAAAGTTTTGTGGGGACTGGATGTGGAAAGGGAGCTGTGGTTTCGCTGCATTATACATAACAGCTAGAGAGTGAGTGTGAACGAATGTGGCCTTTGCTGTCTTTTCCTACTGATACCTCGCGCGCATGCGGGGGACTGGGGTTGTCATTTTATGTGTGGCGGGGTCGCAACGGGAATGAATAAAGGCAGCAAGCATGAATTACGTTCATGTGTATATATGTATATGTCTGTGCATGTGTATTCGTTGAAATGTATAGGTATGTATATGTACGTGTGTGGACGTGTATGTATATATATGTATATATGGGTGGGTTGGGCCATTCGTTCGTCTGTTTCCTTGCGCTACCTCGCTAACGCTGGAGACAGCGACAAAGTATAATAATGATAATAATGATAATAAAGATAATAATAATATCTATATATATACATATATATATATATATATATATATATATATATATATATATATATATATATATATATATATATATATATATATATATATATATATATATATATATATATATATATATATATATATATATATATATATATATTCCAGTCCTTTTTCAGCACATAAATCTACAAGCTCTTCACCATTTCCATTTACAACACTGAACACCCCATGTATACCAATTATTCCCTCAACTGCCACATAACTCACCTTTGCATTCAAATCACCCATCACTATAACCCGGTCTCGTGCATCAAAACCACTAACACACTCATTCAGCTGCTCCCAAAACACTTGCCTCTCATGATCTTTCTCATGCCCAGGTGCATATGCACCAATAATCACCCATCTCTCTCCATCAACTTTCAGTTTTACCCATATTAATCGAGAATTTACTTTCTTACATTCTATCACATACTCCCACAACTCCTGTTTAAGGAGTACTGCTACTCCTTCCCTTGCTCTTGTCCTCTCACTAACCCCTGACTTTACTCCCAAGACATTCCAAAACCACTCTTCCCCTTTACCCTTGAGCTTCGTTTCACTCAGAGCCAAAACATCCAGGTTCCTTTCCTCAAACATACTACCTATCTCTCCTTTTTTCACATCTTGGTTACATCCACACACATTTAGACACCCCAGTCTGAGCCTTCGAGGAAGATGAGCACTCCCCGCGTGACTCCTTCTTCTGTTTCCCATTTTAGAAAGTTAAAAAAATCCAAGGAGGGGAGGATTTCTGGCCCCCCGCTCCCGTCCCCTCCAGTCGCCTTCTATGACACGCAAGGAATGCGTGGGAAGTATTCTTTCACCCCTATCCCCAGGGATAATATATATATATATATATATATATATATATATATATATATATATATATATATATATATATATATATATATATATATATATATTATATATATACATACGCACACATACACACACACACATATACATATATATATATACATACGAAAAAAGTAAGAAATAATTTAGAAAACTGAAACTTCTAGCTTGAAATGAAATGAAAAATGAATGTCACAATGTTTCAACCTCTGGCTATGGAAAAGGGAAATGTATGATTTATCCACACAAACGTCAATAGCAGTTCTCATCAATTTAACCACTGTATCAATAAGCTTCAATGTCTAAGCTACATTTTTTTTCCAATTTCACTATTTTCTTGTCAAAGCACCATGTATGAGAATTATGTCTCCAGTAACACAGCTTTAAACATTTACTTCCCCTTTAAAAAAGTTCTGTGGAAGTCTGTCTCGATACACTGCGGGACACTCTACCACCTGGCGAGGTTTGTGTTGCAATGGTTCTTGATTCACAAACGTAGTAGCATCATTAAGAGCAGCCATTCCTGTCAATTATATACAACAGCAGGGACGTCCATTTTCTTGAATGATGTCTTCTCACTACATCATACAATAGCACTGAGAGCAGCCATTCCTGTTGATCACAACTCGCTGGGAACAGAGGCAGTTAGTGTGTTGCTATTCTTATTGTTGGTTTCGCTGGCCGCTCTGCGGCAGGCAGACACACACCAGCGCCCTTCAGGAGTCGGTGTTTCTGTATCATTCTCTATCGTCCTCTGCCGGTCCGCCAACTCTCATGGCCCTTTTCTGAGCAGACTGTCCTTCTACGTAAACTCCTTGTTCACTACATTGCTTCTCCCTGACCCAATCCTTCTTGGTTGGCGATATTTTCGCGAAAAAAAGCGCTCACTTGTGACCGTCGACATCCACAGATCAGACCCATATATACACATGTATATACATACACGTCCACACACGCAAATATACATACCTACACAGCTTTCCATGGTTTACCCCAGACGCTTCACATGCCCTGATTCAATCCACTGACAACACGTCAATCCCGGTATACCATATCGATCCAATTCACTCTATTCCTGGCTCTCCTTTCACCCTCCTGCATGTTCAGGCCCCGATCACACAAAATCTTTTTCACTCCATCTTTCCACCTCCAATTTGGTCTCCCACTTCTCCTCGTTCCCTCCACCTCCGACACATATATCCTCTTGGTCAATCTTTCCTCACTCATTCTCTCCATGTGCCCAAACCATTTCAAAACACCCTCTTCTGCTCTCTCAACCACGCTCTTTTTATTTCCACACATCTCTCTTATCCTTACGTTACTCACTCGATCAAACCACCTCACACCACACATTGTCCTCAAACATCTCATTTTCAGCATATCCACCCTCCTGCGCACAACTCTATCCATACCCCACGCCTCGCAACCATACAACATTGTTGGGACCACTATTCCTTCAAACATACCCATTTTTGCTTTCCGAGATAATGTTCTCGACTTCCACACATTCTTCAAGGCTCCCAGAATTTTCGTCCCCTCCCCCACCCTATGATCCTCTTCCGCTTCAATGGTTCCATCCGCTGCCAGATCCACTCCCAGATATCTAAAACACTTTACTTCCTCCACTTTTTCTCCATTCAAACTTACCTCCCAATTGACTTGACCTTCAACCCTACTGTACCTAATAACCTTGCTCTTATCCACATTTACTCTAAACTTTCTTCTTTCAAACACTTTACCAAACTCAGTCACCAGCTTCTGCAGTTTCTCACATGAATCAGCCACCAGCTCTGTATCATCAGCGAACAACAACTGACTCACTTCATAAGCTCTTTCACCAACAACAGACGACATACTTGCCCCTCTTTCCAAAGCTCTTGCATTCACCTCCCTAACAACCCCATCCATAAACAAATTAAACAACCATGGAGACATCACACACCCCTGCCGCAAACCTACATTCACTGAGAACCAATCACTTTCCTCTCTTCCTACACATACACATGCCTTACATCCTCGATAAAAACTTTTCACTGCTCTAACAACTTGCCTCCCACACCATATATTCTTAATACCTTCCAGAGAGCATCTCTATCAACTCTATCATATGCCTTCTCCAGATCCATAAATGCTACATACAAATCCATTTGCTTTTCTAAATATTTCGCACATACATTCTTCAAATCAAACACCTGATCCACAAATCCTCTACCACTTCTGAAACCACACTGCTCTTCCCCAATCTGATGCTCTGTACATGCCTTCACCCTCTCAATCAGTACCCTCCCATATTATTTACCAGGAATACTCAACAAACCTATACCTCTGAAATTTGAGCACTCACTCTTATCCCCTTTGCCTTTGTACAATGGCACTATGCACGCATTCCGCCAATCCTCAGGCACCTCATCATGAGTCATACATACATTAGATAACCTTACCAACCAGTCAATAATAGAGCCACCCCAATTATTAATAAATTCCACTGCAATACCATCCAAACCTGCTGCCTTGCCGGCTTTCATCTTCCGCAAAGCTTTTACTACCTCTTCTCTGTTTACCAAATCATTTTCCCTAACCCTCTCACTTTGCACACCACCTCGACCAAAACACCCTATATCTGTTACTCTATCATCAAACATATTCAACAAACCTTCAAAATACTCACTCCATCTCTTTCTCACATCACCACTACTTGTTATCACCTCCCCATTTGCTCCCTTCACTGAAGTTCCCATTCGCTCCCTTGTCTTACGCACTTTAACTCCTTCTAGAACATCTTTTTATTCTCCCTAAAATTTAATGATACTCTCTCACCCCAACTCTCATTTGCCCTCTTTTTCACCTCTTGCACCTCTCTCTTGACCTCCTGTCTCTTTCTTTTATACATCTCCCACTCAATTGCTTTTTTTCCCTGCAAAAATCGGCGAAATGCCTCTCTTTCACTAATACTCTTACTTCTTCATCCCACCACTCACTACCCTTTCTAATCAACCCACCTCCCACTCTTCTCATGCCACAAGCATCTTTTGCGCAATCCATCACTGATTCCCTAAATACATCCCATTCCTACCCCATTCCCCTTACTTCCATTGTTCTCACCTTTTTCTATTCTGTACTGAGTCTCTCCCGGTACTTCCTCACACAAGTCTCCTTCCCAAGCTCACTTACTCTCACCACCCTCTTCACCCCAACATTCACTTATCTTTTCTGAAAACCCATACAAATCTTCACCTTAGCCTCCACAAGATAATGATCAGACATCCCTCCAGTTGCACCTCTCAGCACAATAACATCCAAAAGTCTCTCTTTCGCGCGCCTGTCAATTAACACGTAATCCAATAACGCTCTCTGGCCATCTCTACTACTTACATACGTATATTTATGTATATCTCGCTTTTTGAACCAGGTATTCCCAATCACCAGTCCTTTTTCAGCACGTAAATCTACAAGCTCTTCACCATTTCCATTTACAACACTGAACACCCCATGTATACCAATTATTCCCTCAACTGCCACATTACTCACCTTTGCATTGAAATCACCCATCACTGTAACCCAGTCTCGTGCATCAAAACCACTAACACACTCATTCAGCTGCTCCCAAAACACTTGCCTCTCATGATCTTTCTTCTCATACCCAGGTGTATATGCACCAATAATCACCCATCTCTCTCCATCAACTTTCAGTTTTACCCATGTTAATCGAGAATTTACTTTCTTACATTCTATCAAATACTCCCACAACTCCTGTTTCAGGAGTTCTGCTACTCCTTCCCTTGCTCTTGTCCTCTCAATAACCCCTGACTTTACTCCCAAGACATTCCCAAACCACTCTTCTCCTTTACCCTTAGCTTCGTTTCACTCACAGACAAAACATCCAGGTTCCTCTCCACAAACATACTACCTATTTCTCCTATTTTCACATCTTGGTTACATCCACACACATTTAGACACCACAGTCTGAGCCTTCGATGAGGATGAGCACTCCCCGCGTGACTCCTTCCTCTGTTTCCCATTTTAGAAAGTTAGAAAATATAGGGAGGGGAGGATTTATGGCCCCCCGCTCCCTTCCCCTCTAGTCGCCTTCTACGACACGCGAGGAATGCGTGGGAAGTATTCTTTCTTCCCTATCCCCAGGGATATATATATATATATATATATATATATATATATATATATATATATATATATATATATATATATATATATATATATATATATATATATATATATATATATATATGGGTATGTTTGAAGGAATAGTGGTTCCAACAATGTTGTATGGTTGCGAGGCGTGGGCTATGGATAGAGTTGTGCGCAGGAGGATGGATGTGCTGGAAATGAGATGTTTGAGGACAATGTGTGGTGTGAGGTTGTTTGATCAAGTAAGTAACGGAAGGGTAAGAGAGATGTGTGGAAATAAAAAGAGCGTGGTTGAGAGAGCAGAAGAGTGTGTTTTGAAATGGTTTGGGCAAATGGAGAGAATGAGTGAGGAAAGATTGACCAAGAGGATATATGTGTCGGAGGTGGAGGGAACGACGAGAAGAGGGAGACCAAATTCGAGGTGGAAAGATGGAGTGAAAAAGATTTTGTGTGATCGGGGCCTGAACATGCAGGAGGGTGAAAGGAGGTCAAGGAATAGAGTGAATTGGAGCGATGTGGTATACCGGGGTTGACGTGCTGTCAGTGGATTGAATCAGGGCATGTGAAGCGTCTGGGGTAAACCATGGAAAGCTGTGTAGGTATGTATATTTGCGTGTGTGGACATATGTATATACATGTGTATGGGGGTGGGTTGGGCCATTTCTTTCGTCTGTTTCCTTGCGCTACCTCGCAAACGCGGGAGACAGCGACAAAGCAAAAAAAAAAAATATATATATATATATGTATATAGATAAATATATATATATATATATATATATATATATATATATATATATATATATATATATATATATATATATATATACATATATATATATATTCCTGTTCTCAACGCTAACTTGCTAATGCGAGGAATAGCAAAAAGTATGAATATATATATATATATATATATATATATATATATATATATATATATATATATATATATATATATATATATATATATATATATATATATATATATATATATATATATATATATATATATATATATATGTATATATATATGTATATATATATGTATATATATATATATATATATATATATATATATATATATATATATATATATATATATATATATATATATATATATATATATATATATATATATATATATTTTTTTTTTTTTTTTTTTTTTTTTTTTTATACTTTGTCGCTGTCTCCCGCGTTTGCGAGGTAGCGCAAGGAAACAGACGAAAGAAATGGCCCAACCCCCCCCCCATACACATGTACATACACACGTCCACACACGCAAATATACATACCTACACAGCTTTCCATGGTTTACCCCAGACGCTTCACATGCCTTGATTCAATCCACTGACAGCACGTCAACCCCTGTATACCACATGACTCCAATTCACTCTATTCCTTGCCCTCCTTTCACCCTCCTGCATGTTCAGGCCCCGATCACACAAAATCTTTTTCACTCCATCTTTCCACCTCCAATTTGGTCTCCCTCTTCTCCTCGTTCCCTCCACCTCCGACACATATATCCTCTTGGTCAATCTCTCCTCACTCATTCTCTCCATGTGCCCAAACCATTTCAAAACACCCTCTTCTGCTCTCTCAACCACGCTCTTTTTATTTCCACACATCTCTCTTACCCTTACGTTACTTACTCGATCAAACCACCTCACACCACACATTGTCCTCAAACATCTCATTTCCAGCACATCCATCCTCCTGCACACATCTCTATCCATAGCCCACGCCTCGCAACCATACAACATTGTTGGAACCACTATTCCCTCAAACATACCCATTTTCGCTTTCCGAGATAATGTTCTCGACTTCCACACATTTTTCAAGGCTCCCAAAATTTTCGCCCCCTCCCCCACCCTATGATCCACTTCCGCTTCCATGGTTCCATCCGCTGACAGATCCACTCCCAGATATCTAAAACACTTCACTTCCTCCAGTTTTTCTCCATTCAAACTCACCTCCCAATTGACTTGACCCTCACCCCTACTGTACCTAATAACCTTGCTCTTATTCACATTTACTCTCAACTTTCTTCTTCCACACACTTTACCAAACTCAGTCACCAGCTTCTGCAGTTTCTCACATGAATCAGCCACCAGCGCTGTATCATCAGCGAACAACAACTGACTCACTTCCCAAGCTCTCTCATCCCCAACAGACTTCATACTTGCCCCTCTTTCCAGGACTCTTGCATTTACCTCCCTTACAACCCCATCCATACACAAATTAAACAACCATGGAGACATCACACACCCCTGCCGCAAACCTACATTCACTGAGAACCAATCACTTTCCTCTCTTCCTACACGTACACATGCCTTACATCCTCGATAAAAACTTTTCACTGCTTCTAACAACTTGCCTCCCACACCATATATTCTTAATACCTTCCACAGAGCATCTCTATCAACTCTATCATATGCCTTCTCCAGATCCATAAATGCTACATACAAATCCATTTGCTTTTCTAAGTATTTCTCGCATACATTCTTCAAAGCAAACACCTGTTTAGAAAGGGTAGTGAGTGGTGGGATGAAGAAGTAAGAGTATTAGTGAAAGAGAAGAGAGAGGCATTTGGACGATTTTTGCAGGGAAAAAATGCAATTGAGTGGGAGAAGTATAAAAGAAAGAGACAGGAGGTCAAGAGAAAGGTGCAAGAGGTGAAAAAAAGGGCAAATGAGAGTTGGGGTGAGAGACTATCAGTAAATTTTAGGGAGAATAAAAAGATGTTCTGGAAGGAGGTAAATAGGGTGCGTAAGACAAGGGAGCAAATGGGAACTTCAGTGAAGGGCGCAAATGGGGAGGTGATAACAAGTAGCGGTGATGTGAGAAGGAGATGGAATGAGTATTTTGAAGGTTTGTTGAATGTGTCTGATGACAGAGTGGCAGATATAGGGTGTTTTGGTCGAGGTGGTGTGCAAAGTGAGAGGGTTAGGGAAAATGATTTGGTAAACAGAGAAGAGGTAGTAAAAGCTTTGCGGAAGATGAAAGCCGGCAAGGCAGCAGGTTTGGATGGTATTGCAGTGGAATTTATTAAAAAAGGGGGTGACTGTATTGTTGACTGGTTGGTAAGGTTATTTAATGTATGTATGACTCATGGTGAGGTGCCTGAGGATTGGCGGAATGCGTGCATAGTGCCATTGTACAAAGGCAAAGGGGATAAGAGTGAGTGCTCAAATTACAGAGGTATAAGTTTGTTGAGTATTCCTGGTAAATTATATGGGAGGGTATTGATCGAGAGGGTGAAGGCATGTACAGAGCATCAGATTGGGGAAGAGCAGTGCGGTTTCAGAAGTGGTAGAGGATGTGTGGATCAGGTGTTTGCTTTGAAGAATATATATATATATATATATATATATATATATATATATATATATATATATATATATATATATATATAAAGGAGCAAATGTGAACTTCAGTGAAGGGGTTACGGGGAGGTGATAACAAGTAGTGTTGATGTGGGAAGGAGATGGAGTGAGTATTTTGAAGGTTTGTTGAATGTGTTTGATGATAGAGTGGCAGATATAGGGTGTCTTGGTTGAGGTGGTGTGAGAGGGTTAGAGAAAATGATTTGGTAAACAGAGAAGAGGTAGTAAAAGCTTTGCGGAAGATGAAAGCTGGCAGGCAGTAGGTTTGGATAGTATTACAGTGGAATCTATTAAAAAAGGGGGTGATGATATTGTTGACTGGTTGGTAAGGTTATTTAATGTATGTATGACTCATAGTAAGGTGCCTGAGGATTGGCGGAATGCGTGCATAGTGCCATTATTCAAAGGCAAACGGGATAACATTGAGTGCTCAAATTACAGAGGCATAAGTTTGTTGAGTATTCTTGGTAAATTATATGGGAGGGTATTGATTGAGAGGATGAAGGCATGTACAGAGCATCAGAATGGGGAAGAACAGTGTGGTTTCAGAAGTTGTAGAGTATGTGTGGATGAGGTGTTTGCTTTGAAGAATGTATTTGAGAAATACTTAGAAAAGCAAATGAATTTGTATGTAGCATTTATGGATCTGGAGAAGGCATATGATAGAGTTGATAGAGATGCTCTGTGGAAAGTATCAAAAATATATGGTGTGGGAGGCAAGTTGTTACAAGCAGTGAAAAGTTTTTATCGACGATGTAAGGCATGTGTACGTGTAGGAAGAGAGGAAAGTGATTGTTTCTCAGTGAATGTAGGTTTGCGGCAGGGGTGTGTGATGTCTCCATGGTTGATTAATTTGTTTATGGATGGGGTTCTTAGGGACTTGAATGCAAGAGTTTTGGATAGAGGGGCAAGTATGAAGTCTGTTGTGGATGAGAGAGCTTGGGAAGTGAGTCAGTTGTTGTTCGCTGATAATACAGGGCTGGTGGCTGATTCATATGAGAAACTGCAGAAGCTGGTGACTGAGTTTGGTAAAGTGTGTGAAAGAAGAAAGTTAAGAGTAAATGTGAATAAGAGCAAGGTTATTAGGTACAGTAGGGTTGAGGGTCAAGACAACTGGGAGGTAAGTTTGAGTGGAGAAAAACTGGAGGAAGTAAAGTGTTTTAGATTTATGGGAGTGAATCTGGCAGCGGATGGAACCATGGAAGCAGAAGTGAATCATAGGGTGGGGGAGGGGGCGAAAATCCTGGGAGCCTTGAAGAATGTGTGGAAATCGAGAACATTATCTCGAAAAGGAAAAATGGGTGTGTGATGTCTCCATGGTTGATTAATTTGTTTATGGATGGGGTTGTTAGGGAGGTGAATGCAAGAGTTTTGGAAAAAGGGGCAAGTATGAAGTCTGTTGTGGATGAGAGAGCTTTGAAAGTGAGTCAGTTGTTGTTCGCTGGTAATACAGCGCTGGTGGCTGATGCATGTGAGAAACCGAAGAAGCTGGTGACTGAGTTTGGTAAAGTGTGTGAACGAAGAAAGTTAAGAGAAAATGTGAATAAGAGCAAGGTTATTAGGTACAGTAGGGTTGAGGGTCAAGACAATTGGGAGGTAAGTTTGAATGGAGAAAAACAGGAGGAAGTAAAGTGTTTTAGATATCTGGGAGTGGATCTGGCAGCGGATGGAACCATGGAAGCGGAAGTGAATCATTGTGTGGGGTAGGGGGCGAAAATCCTGGGAGCCTTGAAGAATGTGTGGAAGTCGAGAACATTATCTCGGAAAGCAAAAATGGGTATGTTTGAAGGAATAGTGGTTCCAACAATGTTGTATGGTTGCGAGGCGTGTGCTATGAATAAAGTTGTGTTCAGGAGGATGGATGTGCTGGAAATGAGATGTTTCAGGACAATGTGTGGTGTGAGGTGGTTTGATCGAGTAAGTAACATAAGGTTAAGAGAGATGTGTGGAAATAAAAAGAGCGTGGTTGAGAGAGCAGAAGAGGGTGTTTTGAAATCGTTTGGGCACATGGAGAGAATGAGTGAGGAAAGATTGACCAAAAGGATATATGTGTCGGAGGTGGAGGGAACGAGAAGAAGTGGGAGACCAAATTGGAGGTGGAAAGATGGAGTGATAAAGATTTTTAGTGATCGGGGCCTGAACATGCAGGAGGGTGAAAGGCGGGCAAGGAATAGAGTGAATTGGATCGATGTGGTATACCGGTGTTGACGGGCTGTCAGTAGATTGAATCAGGGCATGTGAAGCGTCTGGGGTAAACCATGGAAAGTTTTGTGGGGCGTGGATGTGGAAAGGGAGCTATGGTGTCGGGCATTATTGCATGACAGCTAGAAACTGAATGTGAACGAATGGGGCCTTTGTTGTCTTTTCCTAGCGCTACCTCGCACACATGACGGGGAGGGGGATGGTATTCCATGTGTGGCGAGGTGGCGATGGGAATGAATAAAGGCAGACAGTGTGAATTGTGTGCATGTGTAAATATGTATGTGTCTGTGTTTATATATATGTGTACATTGAGATGTATAGGAATGTATATTTGCGCGTGTGGACGTGTATGTATATACATGTGTATGTGGGTGTGTTGGGACATTTCTTTCGTGTGTTTCCTTGCGGTACCTCGCAAACGCGGGAGACAGAGACAAAAAAAAAAAAAAAAAAAATATATATATATATATATATATATATATATATATATATATATATATGGGGAGGTGATTAAGGGTAGTGGTGATGTGAAAAGGAGATGCAGTGAGTATTTTGAAGGTTTGTTGAATGTGTTTGATGATAGAGTGGCAGATATAGGGTGTTTTGGTCGAGGTGGTGTGCAAAGTGCGAGGGTTAGGGAAAATGATTTGGTAAACAGAGAAGAGGTAGTAAAAGCTTTGCGGAAGATGAAAGCCGGCAAGGCAGCAGGTTTGGATGGTATTGCAATGGAATTTATTAAAAAAGGGGTTCAATGTATTGTTGACTGGTTGGTAAGGTTATTTAATGTATGTATGACTCATGGTGTGGTGCCTGAGGATTGGCGGAATGCGTGCATAATGCCATTGTACAAAGGCAAAGGGGATAAGAGTGAGTGCTCAAATTACAGAGGTATAAGTTTGTTGAGTATTCCTGGCAAATTATATGGGAGGGTATTGATTGAGAGGGTGAAGGCATGTACAGAGCATCAGATTGGGGAAGAGCAGTGTGGTTTCAGAAGCGGTGGATGATGTGTGGATCAGGTGTTTGCTTTGAAGAATTTATGTGAGAAATACTTAGAAAAGCAAATGGATTTGTATGTAGGATTTATGGATCTAGAGAAGGCATATGATAGAGTTGATAGAGATGCTCTGTGGAAGGTATTAAGAATATATGGTGTGGGAGGCAACTTTTTAGAAGCAGTGAAAAGTTTTTATCGAGGATGTAAGGCATGTGTACGTGTAGGAAGAGAGGAAAGTGATTGGTTCTCAGTGAATGTATGTTTGCGGCAGGGTGTGTGATGTCTCCATGGTTGTTTAATTTGTTTATAGATGGGGTTGTTAGGGAGGTTAATGCAAGAGTTTTGGAAAGAGGGGCAAGGATGAAGTCTGTTGGGGATGAGAGAGCTTGGGAAGTGAGTCAGTTTTTGTTCGCTGATGATACAGCGCTGGTGGCTGATTCATGTGAGAAACTACAGAAGCTGGTGACTGAGTTTGGTAAAGTGTGTGAAAGAAGAAAGTTAAGAGTAAATGTGAATAAGAGCAAGGTTATTAGGTACAGTTGGGTTGAGGGTCAAGTCAATTGGAAGGTGAGTTTGAATGGAGAAAAACTGGAGGAAGTGAAGTGCTTTAGATATCTGGGAGTGGATCTGGCAGCGGATGGAACCATGGAAGCGGAAGTGGATCATAGGGTGGGGGAGGGGGCGACAATTCTGGGAGCCTTGAAGAAAGTGTGGAAGTCGAGAACATTATCTCGGAGAGCAAAAATGGGTATGTTTGAAGGAATAGTGGTTCCAACAATGTTGTATGTTTGCGAGGCGTGGGCTATGGATAGAGTTGTGCGCAGGAGGATGGATGTGCTGGAAATGAGATGTTTGAGGACAATGTGTGGTGTGAGGTGGTTTGATCGAGTAAGTAACGTAAGGGTAAGAGAGATGTGCGGAAATAAAAAGAGCGTGGTTGAGAGAGCAGAAGAGGGTTTTTTGAAATGGTTTGGTCACATGGAGAGAATGAGTGAGGAAAGATTGACCAAGAGGATATATGTGTCGGAGGTGGAGGGAACGTGGAGAAGAGGGAGACCAAATTGGAGGTGGAAAGATAGAGTGAAAAAGATTTTGTGTGATCGGGGCCTGAACATGCAGGAGGGTGAAAGGAGGGCAAGGAATAGAGTGAATTGGTTCGATGTGGTATACCGGGGTTGACGTGCTGTCAGTGGATTGAATCAAGGCATGTGAAGCGTCTGGGGTAAACCATGGAAAGCTGTGTAGGTATGTATATTTGCGTGTGTGGACGTATGTATATACATGTGTATGGGGGTGGGTTGGGCCATTCCTTTCGTCTGTTTCCTTGCGCTACCTCGCAAACGCGGGAGACAGCGACAAAGCAAAAAAAAAAAAAAAAATATATTTATGTTTCCCATTTGGTAAACATGTGATTGGACAATCACATTTTTACCAAATGGCGTCCTAGCTTCGTCTTTTCGATGTATATCAAGTGACTGTTATATTCCTCTCTTGTGTCTCCCCTGATGATGTGATTATTACACAAAAGTGCACTTGGGAACTTTTCGTGTTTCATTTTCCCCGTGGACTCATAGAAATATCTTGATCACGCGCAAAAATTGTGATCCTTTCCAATATATATATATATATATATATATATATATATATATATATATATATATATATATATATATATATATATATGTCATTATCATTATCATTATCATTTTTATTATTGTATAATTATTATTATCATTATTATTATAATTATTAATATTACTATTATTATTATTATTATTTTTATTATTATTATTAATATCATCATTATCATACTTCGTCACTGTCTCCAGCGTTACCGAGATAGCGCAAGGAAACAGACGAAAGAATATATATATATATATTTTTTTTTTTGTCGTTGTCTCCCGCGTTTGCGAGGTAGCGCAAGGAAACAGACGAAAGAAATGGCCCAACCCACCCCCATACACATGTATATACATACACGTCCACACACGCAAATATACATACCTACACAGCTTTCCATGGTTTACCCCAGACGCTTCACATGCCTTGATTCAATCCACTGACAGCACGTCAACCCCGGTATACCACATCGCTCCAATTCACTCTATTCCTTGCCCTCCTTTCACCCTCCTGCATGTTCAGGCCCCGATCACACAAAATCTTTTTCACTCCATCTTTCCACCTCCAATTTGGTCTCCTTCTTCTCCTCGTTCCCTCCACCTCCGACACATATATCCTCTTGGTCAATCTTTCCTCACTCATTTTCTCCAAGTTCCCAAACCATTTCAAAACACCCTCTTCTGCTCTCTCAACCACGCTCTTTTTATTTCCACACATCTCTCTTACCCTTACGTTACTTACTCGATCAAACCACCTCACACCACACATTGTCCTCAAACATCTCATTTCCATCACATCCATCCTCCTGCGCACAACTCTATCCATAGCCCACGCCTCGCAACCATACAACATTGTTGGAACCACTATTCCTTCAAACATACCCATTTTTGCTTTCCGAGATAATGTTCTCGACTTCCACACATTCTTCAAGGCTCCCAGAATTTTCGCCCCCTCCCCCACCCTATGATCCACTTCCGCCTCCCTGGTTCCATCCGCTGCCAGATCCACTCCCAGATATCTAAAATACTTCACTTCCTCTAGTTTTTCTCCATTCAAACTCACCTCCCAATTGACTTGACCCTCAACCCTACTGTATCTAATAACCTTGCTGTTATTCACATTTACTCTTAACTTTTTTCTTTCACACACTTTACCAAACTCAGTCACCAGCTTCTGCAGTTTCTCACATGAATCAGCCACCAGCGCTGTATCATTAGCGAACAACAACTGACTCACTTCCCAAGCTCTCTCATCCCCAACAGACTTCATACTTGCCCCTCTTTCCAAAACTCTTGCATTCACCTTCCTAATAACCCCATCCATAAACAAATTAAACAACCATGGAGACATAACACACCCCTGCCGCAAACCTACATTCACTGAGAACCAATCACTTTCCTCTCTTCCTACACGTACACATTCCTTACATCCTCGATAAAAACTTTTCACTGCTTCTAACAACTTGCCTCCCACACCATATATTCTTAATACCTTCCACAGATCATCTCTATCAACTCTATCATATGCCTTCTGCAGATCCATAAATGCTACATACAAATCCATTTGCTTTTCTAAGTATTTCTCACATACATTCTTCAATATATATATATATATATATATATATATATATATATATATATATATATATATATATATATATGTGGATAGGGAGAAAGAATACTTCTCACGCATTCCTCACGTTTCGTAAAAGCGACTAAAGGGGACGGTAGCGGGGGGGCTAGAAACCTTCTCCTCATTGTATTTTAATATTCTAAAAGGGGAAACAGAAGAAGGAGTCACGTGGGGAGTGCTCATCTTCCTCGAAGGCTCAGATTGGGGTGTCTAAATGTGTGTGGATGTAACCAAGATGAGAAAAAAGGAGTGATAGGTAGTATGTTTGAGGAAAGCAACTTGGAGGTTTTGGCTCTGAGTGAAACAAAGCTCAGGGTTAAAGGGGATGAGTGGTTTGGGAATGACTTGGGAGTAAAGTCAATGGTTAGTTAGAGGACAAGAGCAAGGGAAAGAGTAGCACTACTTCTGAAACAGGAGTTGTGGGAGTATTTGATAGAGTGTAAGAAATTAAATTCTAGATTGATATGGGTAAAACTGAAAGCTGATGGAGAGAGATGGGTGATTATTGGTGCATATGCACCTGGGCATGAGAAGAAAGATCATGAAAGGCAAGTGTTTTGGGAGCAGCTAAATGAGTGTGTTACTAGGTTTGATGCACAAGATCGGGTTATAGTAATGTGTGATTTCAATTCAAAGGTGAGTAATGTGGCAGTTGAGAGAATAATTGGTATACATGGGGTATTCAGTGTTGTAAATGGAAATGGAGAAGAGCTTGTAGATTTATGTCCTGAAAAAGGACTGGTGATTGGGAATACCTGGTTTCAAAAAGCGAGTTATACATAAGTATAGGTATGTAAGTAGGAGGTATGGCCAGAGAGCGTTATTGGATTACGTGTTAATTGATAGGCGCGCGAAACAGAGACTTTTGGATGTTAATGTGCTGAGAGGTGCAACTGGAGGGATGTCTGATCATTATCTTAAGGAGGCGAGGGTGAAAATTGTAGGGGTTTTCAGAAAAGAAGAGAGAATGTTGGGGTGAAGAGAATCGTGAGAGTAAGTGAGCTTGGGAAGGAGACTTGTGTGAGGAAGTACCAGGAGAGACTGAGTACAGAATGGAAAAAGGTGAGAACAATGGAAGTAAGGCTAGTGGGGGAGGAATGGGATATATTTAGGGAAGCAGTGATGGCTTCCACAAAAGATGCTTGTGGCATGAGAAGCTTGGTAGGTGGGTTGATTAGAAAGGGTAGTGAGTGGTGGGATGAAGTGGTAAGATTATTAGCGAAAGAGAAGTGAGATGCAGTTGGACGATTTTTGCAGATAAAAATGCAAATGAGTTGGAGATGTAAAAAAGAAAGAGGCAGAAGGTCAACAGAAACGTGCAAGAATTGAAAAAGAGGGTAAATGAGAGCTGAGGTGAGAGATAATCATTAAATTTTAGGGAGAATAAAAAGATGTTTTGGAAGAAGGTAAATAAAGTGCATAAGACAAGGGAGCAAATGGGAACTTCAGTGAAGGGGGCTAATGGGGAGGTGGTAACAAGTAGTTGTGATGTGAGAAGAAGATGGAGTGAGTATTTTGAAGGTTTGTTGAATGTGTTTGATGATAGAGTGGCAGATATAGGGTGTCTTGGTTGAGGTGGTGTGCAAAGTGAGAGGGTTAGGGAAAATGATTTGGTAAACAGAGAAGAGGTAGTAAAAGCTTTGCGGAAGATGAAAGCCGGCAAGGCAGCAGGTTTGGATGGTATTGCAATGGAATTTATTAAAAAAAGGGGGTGACTGTATTATTGACTGGTTGGTAAGGTTATTTAATGTATGTATGACTCATGGTGAGGTGCCTGAGGATTGGCGAAATGCGTCCATAGTGCCATTGTACAAAGGCAAAGGGGATAAGAGTGAATACAAGGGAGGTGAATACAAGTGTTTTGGAATGAGGGGCAAGTATGAAGTCTGTTGTGGATGAGAGATCTTGGGAAGTGAGTCAGTTGTTGTTCGCTGATGATACCGCGCTGTTGGCGGATTCATGTGAGAATCTACAGAAACTGGTGACTGAGTTTGGTAAAGTGTGTGAAAGAAGAAAGTTGAGAATAAATGTGAATAGGAGCAAGGGTATTAGGTACAGTAGGGTTGAGAATCAAGTCAATTGGGAGGTATGTTTGAATGGAAAAAAAACTGGAGGAACTAAAGTGATTTAGACATCTGGGGGTGGATCTGGCAGCGGATGGAACCATGGAAACAGAGGTGAATCATAGCATAGGGTAGGGGGCGAAAATTCTCGGAGCCTTGAAGAATGTTTGGATGTCGAGAACATTATCGCGGATAGAAAAAATAGGTATGTTTGAAGGAAAAGTGGTTTAAGCAATGTTGTATAGTTGCGAGGCGTGGGCTATGGATGGAGTTGTTCGGAGGAGGATGGATGTGCTGGAAATGAGATGTTTGAGGACAATATGTGGTGTAAGGTGGTTCGATCGAGTAAGTAATGTAAGGGTAAGAGAGATTAAAAAGAGTGTGGTTGAGAGAACAGAAGAGGGTTTTTTGAAATCGTTTGGTCACATGGAGAGAGTGAGCGAGGAAAGATTGACCAAGAGGATATATGTGTCAGAGGTGGAGGTGACGAGGAGAAGGGGAGACCAAATTTGAGGTGGAAAGATGGTGTAAAAAAGATTTAGAGTGATCGGGGCCTGAACATGAAGGAGGGAGAGAAGGCGTGCCAGAAATAGAGTGAATTGGAACGATGTTGTATACCGGGGTCGACGTGCTGTCAATGAATTGAACCAGGGCATGTGAAGCGTCTGGGTAAACCAGGGAAAGTTGTGTGGGGCCTCGATAGTGGAAAGGGAACTGTCGTTTCGGTGCATTATTACATGACAGCTAAAGACTGAATGTGAACGAATGGGACCTTTGTTGTCTTTTCCCAGCGCTACCTCGCACACATGAAGGGGCAGGGTGTTGTTATTCCATGTGTGGCAAGGTGGCGATCGGAATAAATAAAGGCAGACAGTATAAATTATGTACATATGTATATATGTATATGTTTATGTTTGTATATATATGTGTACATTGAGATGTATAGGTAGGTATATTTGCGTGTTTCGAAGTGTATGTATATACACGTGTATTTAGATGAGTTGCGCCATTCTTTCGTCTGTTTCCTTGCGCTACCTCGCTATCGCGGGAGACAGCAACAAAGCATAATGAATGATATAATATTATATATATATATATATATATATATATATATATATATATATATATATATATATATATATATATATATATATATATATATATATATATATATATATATATATATATATATATATATATACATATATATATATATATATATATATATATATATATATATATATATATATATATATATATATATATATATATATATATATATATATATATATATATATATATATTCTTCTTTCTTTCAAACTATTCGCCATTTCCCGCGTTAGCAAGGTAGCGTTAAGAACAGAGGACTGGGCCTCTAAGGGAATATCCTCACCTGGCCCCCTTCTCCGTTCCTTCTTTTGGAAAATTAAAAAAAAAACAAGAGGGGAGGATTTCCAGCCCCCCGCTCCCTCCCCTTTTAGTCGCCTTCTACGACAAGCAGGGAATACGTGGGAAGTATTCTTTCTCCCCTATCCCCAGGGATAGCATCTGGTCTCCAAGGTAAGAAGCCTCTGGACGATAGATTAATGTAGGTAAGGGAAGTCGGCAAGTTAGATCCGTAACTTCGGGAAAAGGATTGGCTCTGAGGATTGAGCCAGTCGGGCCTGTGCAGGAAGCGGGCCTGGGTTCAGGCGCAGGACTGGACGAGGTGAAGGAGGTTGTGGTGGTGGTGTTGGACTTATTTTTGGTGTTGTTGATTTTGTGTCCAAGTCCTCTGCATCATCACAGCAAAGTTCTTCTTTTCTTCCTCCTCACCCGCCACCCATTGTTGGCACATCTCCGTGTTGCCCCTGTACTGTGTTTCTGCTACTTCTTTTTCTGTGCTGCTGCTGATGCTGTCGTATGACATGCATACACGCGTGCAGGCAGGGCTGTAGTAGTCAAGTGGTGCAGGCAAGCAAGGCAGTAGTAATGTGTCTGCGTCTTTGGTGTGGTTGCCTAAGGTGAAGGAAGGAAGGGTGTGGAATTTTGTGATGCACGGCTTGTCACTGATGACACCGATAGTAATAGTAATAATATATATATATATATATATATATATATATATATATATATATATATATATATATATATATATATATATATATATATATATATATATATATATATTTTTTTTTTTTTTTTTTTTTTTTTTTTTTTTATACTTTGTCGCTGTCTCCCGCGTTTGCGAGGTAGCGCAAGGAAACAGACGAAAGAAATGGCCCAACCCCCCCCCCCCCATACACATGTACATACACACGTCCAGACACGCAAATATACATACCTACACAGCTTTCCATGGTTTACCCCAGACGCTTCACATGCCTTGCTTCAATCCACTGACAGCACGTCAACCCCTGTATACCACATGACTCCAATTCACTCTATTTCTTGCCCTCCTTTCACCCTCCTGCATGTTCAGGCCCCGATCACACAAAATCTTTTTCACTCCATCTTTCCACCTCCAATTTGGTCTCCCTCTTCTCCTCGTTCCCTCCACCTCCGACACATATATCCTCTTGGTCAATCTCTCCTCACTCATTCTCTCCATGTGCCCAAACCATTTCAAAACACCCTCTTCTGCTCTCTCGACCACGCTCTTTTTATTTCCACACATCTCTCTTACCCTTACGTTACTTACTCGATCAAACCACCTCACACCACACATTGTCCTCAAACATCTCATTTCCAGCACATCCATCCTCCTGCGCACATCTCTATCCATAGCCCACGCCTCGCAACCATACAGCATTGTTGGAACCACTATTCCCTCAAACATACCCATTTTTGCTTTCCGAAATAATGTTCTCGACTTCCACACATTTTTCAAGGCTCCCAAAATTTTCGCCCCCTCCCCCACCCTATGATCCACTTCCGCTTCCATGGTTCCATCCGCTGACAGATCCACTCCCAGATATCTAAAACACTTCACTTCCTCCAGTTTTTCTCCATTCAAACTCACCTCCCAATTGACTTGACCCTCACCCCTACTGTACCTAATAACCTTGCTCTTATTCACATTTACTCTCAACTTTCTTCTTCCACACACTTTACCAAACTCAGTCACCAGCTTCTGCAGTTTCTCACATGAATCAGCCACCAGCGCTGTATCATCAGCGAACAACAATTGACTCACTTCCCAAGCTCTCTCATCCCCAACAGACTTCATACTTGCCCCTCTTTCCAGGACTCTTGCATTTACCTCCTTTACAACCCCATCCATAAACAAATTAAACAACCATGGAGACATCACACACCCCTGCCGCAAACCTACATTCACTGAGAACCAATCACTTTCCTCTCTTCCTACACGTACACATGCCTTACATCCTCGATAAAAACTTTTCACTGCTTCTAACAACTTGCCTCCCACACCATATATTCTTAATACCTTCCACAGAGCATCTCTATCAACTCTATCATATGCCTTCTCCAGATCCATAAATGCTACATACAAATCCATTTGCTTTTCTAAGTATTTCTCACATACATTCTTCAAAGCAAACACCTGATCCACACATCCTCTACCACTTCTGAAACCGCACTGCTCTTCCCCAATCTGATGCTCTGTACATGCCTTCACCCTCTCAATCAATACCCTCCCATATAATTTACCAGGAATACTCAACAAACTTATACCTCTGTAATTTGAGCACTCACTCTTATCCCCTTTGCCTTTGTACAATGGCACTATGCACGCATTCCGCCAATCCTCAGGCACCTCACCATGAGTCATACATACATTAAATAACCTTACCAACCAGTCAACAATACAGTCACCCCCTTTCTTAATAAATTCCACTGCAATACCATCCAAACCTGCTGCCTTGCCGGCTTTCATCTTCCGCAAAGCTTTTACTACCTCTTCTCTGTTTATCAAATCATTTTCCCTAACCCTCTCACTTTGCACACCACCTCGACCAAAACACCCTATATCTGCCACTCTGTCATCAGACACATTCAACAAACCTTCAAAATACTCATTCCATCTCCTTCTCACATCACCGCTACTTGTTATCACCTCCCCATTTACGCCCATATATATATATATATATATATATATATATATATATATATATATATATATATATATATATATATATATATATATATATATATATATATATATATATATATATATATATATATATATATATATATATGTATATATATATATATATATATATATATATATATATATATATATATATATATATATATATATATATATATATATATATATATATATATATATATATATATATATATATATATATATATATATATATATATTGGTACATATATATATATATATATATATATATATATATATATATATATATATATATATATATATATATATATATATATATATATATATTTTTTTTTTTTTTTTTTTCTATTTTGCTTTGTCGCTGTATCCCGCGTTTGCGAGGTAGCGCAAGGAAACAAACGAAAGAAAATGGCCCAACTCACCCCCTTACACAATGTACACACACACACGCCCACACTCGCAAATATACATACCTATACATCACAATGTACACATATATATACACACACAGACACATACATATATACCCATGCACACAATTCACACTGTCTGCCCTTATTCATTCCCATCGCCACCTCTCCACACATGGAATACCATTCCCCTCCCCCCTCATGTGTGCGAGGTAGCACTAGGAAAAGACAACAAAGGCCCCATTCGTTCACACTCAGTCTCCAGCTGCCACGCAATAATGCCCGACACCACAGCTCCCTTTCCACATCCAGGCCCCACACAACTTTCCATGATTTACCCAAGACGCTTCATATGCCCTGATTCAATCCACTGACAGCACTTCAACCCCGGTATAACACATCGATCCAATTCACTCTATTCCTTGCCCGCCGTTCACCCTCCTGCAGGTTCAGGCCCCGATCACACAAAATCTTTTTCACTCCATCTTTCCACCTCCAATTTGGTCTCCCACTTCTCCTCGTTCCCTCCACCTCCGACACATATATCCTTTGGTCAATCTTTCCTCACTCATTCTCTCCATGTGCCCAAACCATTTCAAAACACCCTCTTCTGCTCTCACAACCAAGCTCTTTTTATTTCCACACATCTCTCTTACCCTTACATTACTTACTCTATCAAACCACCTCACACCACACATTGTCCTCAAACATCTCATTTCCAGCACATCCACCCTCCTGCGCACAACTCTATCCATAGCCCACGCCTCGCAACCATGCAACATTGTTGGAACCACTATTCCTTCAAACATACCCATTTTTGCTTTCCGAGATAATGTTCTCGACTTCCACACATTCTTCAATGCTCCCAGGATATTCGCCCCCTCCCCCACCCTATGATTCACTTCCGCTTCCATGGTGCCATCCGCTGCAAGATCCACTCCCAGATATCTAAAACACTTTACTTCCTCCAGTTTTTCTCCATTCAAACTTACCTCCCAATTGACTTGGCCCTCAACCCTACTGTACCTAATAACCTTGCTCTTATTCACATTTACTCTTAACTTTCCTCTTTCACACACTTTACCAAACTGAGTCACCAGCTTCTTCAGTTTCTCACATGAATCAGCCACCAGCGCTGTATCATCAGCGAACAACAACTGACTCACTTCCCAAGCTCTCTCATCCACAACAGACTTCACACTTGCCCCTCTTTCCAAAACTCTTGCATTCACCTCCCTAACAACCCCATCCATAAACAAATTAAACAACTATGGAGACATCACACACCCCTGCCGCAAACCTACATATACTGAGAACCAATCTCTTTCCTCTCTTCCTACACGTACACATGCCTTACATCCTCGATAAAAACTATATATATATATATATATATATATATATATATATATATATATATATATATATATATATATATATATATATATATATATATATATATATATATATATATATATATATATAAATATATATATATATATATATATATATATATTTTTTTTTTTTTCCTTTGTCGCTGTCTCCCGCGTTTGCGATGTAGCGCAAGGAAACAGACGAAAGAAATGGCCCAACCCACCCCCATACACACATGTATATACATACGTCCACACACGCAAATATACATACTTACACAGCTTTCCATGGTTTACTCCAGACGCTTCACATGCCCTGATTCAATCCACTGACAGCACTTCAACCTCGGTATACCACATCGATCCAATTCACTCTATTCCTTGCCCTCCTTTCACCCTCATGCATGTTCAGGCCTCGATCACACAAAATCTTTTTCACTCCATCTTTCCACCTCCAATTTGGTCTCCCACTTCTCGTTCCCTCCACCTCCGACACATTTATCCTCTAGGTCAATCTTTCCTCACTCATTCTCTCCCTGTGCCCAAACCATTTCAAAACACCTTCCTCTGCTCTCTCAACCACGCTCTTTTTATTTCCACACATCTCTCTTACCCTTACGTTACTTACTCGATCAAACCACCTCACACCACACATTGTCCTCAAACATATCATTTCCAGCACATCCACCCTCCTGCTCACAACTCTATCCATAGCCCACGCCTCGCAACCATACAACATTGTTGGAACCACTATTCCTTCAAACATACCCATTTTTGCTTTCCGAGATAATGTTCACGACTTCCACACATTCTTCTAGGCTCCCAGGATTTTCGCCCCCTCCCCCACCCTATGATCCACTTCCGCTTCCATGGTTCCATCCGCTGCCAGATCCACTCCCAGATATCTAAAACACTTTACTTCCTACAGTTTTTCTCCATTCAAGCTTACCTCCCAATTGACTTGACCCTCAACCCTACTGTACCTAATCACCTTGCTCTTATTCACATTTACTCTTAACTTTCTTCTTTCACACATTTTACCAAACTCAGTCACCAACTTCTGCAGCTTCTTGCATGAATCAGCCCCCAGCTCTATATCATCAGTGAACAACAAATGACTCACTTCCCAAGCTCTCGCATCCACAACAGACTGCATATTTTCCCCTCTTTCTAAAACTCTTGCATTTAGAGGTGATGTCAGGCATGTGTACGTGTAGGAAGAAAGGAAAGTGATTGGTTCTCAGTGAATGTATGTTTACGGCAGGGGTGTGTGATGTCTCCATGGTTTTTTTATTTGTTTATTGATGGGATTGTTAGGGAGGTGAATGCAAGAGTTTTGGAAAGAGGGAGAAGTATGCAGTCTGTTGTGGATGAGAGAGCTTGGGAAGTGAGTCAGTTGTTCTTCGCTGATGATACAGTGCTGGTAGCTGATTCGTGTGAGAAACTGCAGAAACTGATGCCTGAGTCTGGTAAAGTGCGTGAAGAAAAGAAACTGATTGTAAAAGTGAATAAGAGCAAGGTTATTAGGTACAGTAGGGTTGAGGGACAAGTCAATTGGGATGTAAGTTTGAATAGAGAAATACTGGAGGAAGTGAAGTATTTTACATATCTGGAAGTGGATTTGGCAGATGATGGAACGAGGGAAACGGATGTGAATTATAGGGTGGGGAAGGGGGCGAAAGTTCTGGGAGCGTTGAAAATGTGTTTAAGTCGAGGACATTATCTCGGAAAGCACAAATGTGTATGTCTGAAGGAATAATAGTTCCAACAATGTTATATGGTTGCGAGGCGTGGGCTATAGATAGAGTTGTGCAAAGGAGGGTGGATGTGCTGGAAATGAGATGTTTCAGGACATTATGTGCTGTGATTTGGTTTGATCGAGTAAGTAATAATAAGGTAACTAAGAAGTGTGGAAATAAAAAGAGTGTGGTTAAGAGAGCAGAAGAGCGTGTTTTGAAATGTTTTGGTCACATGGTGAGAATGAGTGAAGAAATATTGACCAAGATATATGTGTCAGAGCTGGAGGGAACGAGGAGAAATGGGAGACAAAATAAGAGGTGGAAAGATGGAGAGAAAAAGATTTTGAGCGATCGGGGCCTGAACATGCAGGAGGGTGGAAGGCGTGTAAGGAATGGAGTGAATTGGAACGATGTGGTATACCGGGGTCGAAGTCCTGTCGATTGATTGAACCAGGGAATGTGAAGCGTCTTTGGTAAACCATGGATAGTTCTGTGGCGCCTGGATGTGGAAAGGGAGCTGTGGTTTCGGTGCATTATTACAAGAAAGCTCGGAAATCAATGTGAACGAATGTGGCCTTTGTTGTCTTTTCCTAGCGTTCCCTCGTGCACAAGAAGGGTGAGGGTCTTGTTATATCATGTATGGCTGGATGGCGATAGGAATGAATGAAAGCAGAGAGTATGACTTATGTACATGTGCATATATGTATATGTATGTGTGTGTATATATATGTATACGTTGAGATGTAGAGGTGTGTATATTTGCGTGTTTCGACTTGTATGTATACACATGAGTATGTGGATAGGTTGGGCCATTCTTTTATAAGTTTCCTTTTGCTATCTCGCTAACGCGGATGACAGCGACAAAACAAAATGCAAAATGATATATATATATATATATATATATATATATATATATATATATATATATATATATATATATATATATATATATATATATAGCCCACGCCTCGCAACCATACAACATTGTTGGAACCACTATTCCTTCAAACATACCCATTTTTGTTTCCGAGATAATACTCTCGACTTCCGCACATTCTTCAAGGCTCCCAGAATTTTCACCCCCTCCCCCACCCTATGATCAACTTCCGCTTCCATGGTTCCATCCGCTGCCAGATGCACTCCCAGATATCTAAAACACTTCACTTCCTCCAGTTTTTCTCCATTCAAACTTACTTCCCAATTGACTTGCCCCTCAACTCTACTGTACCTAATAACCTTGTTCTTATTCACATTTACTCTTAACTTTCTTCTTTCACACACTTTACCAAACTCAGTCACCAGCTTCTGCAGTTTCTCACATGAATCAGCCACCAGCGCTGTATCATCAGCGAACAATAACTGACTCACTTCCCAAGCTCTCTCATCCCCAACAGACTTCATACTTGCCCCTCTTTCCAAAACTCTTGCATTCGCCTCCCTAACAACCCCAGCCATAAACAAATTAAACAACCATGGAGACATCACACACCCCTGCCGAAAACCTACATTCACTGAGAACCAATCACTTTCCTCTCTTCCTACATGTACATATGCCTTACATCCTCGATATATATATATATATATATATATATATATATATATATATATATATATATATATATATATATATATATATATATATATATATATATATATATATATCCCTGGGGATAGGGGAGAAAGAATACTTCCCACGTATTCCCTGCGTGTCGTAGAAGGCGACTAAAAGGGGAGGGAGCGGGTGGCTGGAAATCCTCCCCTCTCGCTTTTTTTCTTTTTTTTTTTTTTCCAAAAGAAGGAACAGAGGAGGGGGCAAGGTGAGGATATTCCCTCAAAGGCCGAGTCCTCTGTTCTCAACGCTACCTCGCTAATGCGGGAAATGGCGAATAGTGTGAAAGAAAGAAAAAAGAAATATATATATATATATATATATATATATATATATATATATATATATATATATATATATATATATATATATATATATATATATATATATATATATATATATTTATATATATATATATATATATATATATATATATATATATATATATATATATATATATATATATATATATATATATATATATATATATATATATATATATATATATATATATATATATATATATATAAATACTATTTTATTTTTATTTTGCTTTGTCGCTGTCTCCCGCGCCTGCGAGTTAGCGCAAGGAAACAGACGAAAGAAATGACCCAACCCCCCCCCACCCACATGCATACATACACACGTCCACACACGCGAACATACACAGCCCTATACATATAAACATATACACACATATATATATATATATATATATTTTTCTTTTTTTTATTTATACTTTGTCGCTGTCTCCCGCGTTTGCGAGGTAGCGCAAGGAAACAGACGAAAGAAATGGCCCAACCCCCCCCCATACACATGTATATACATACGTCCACACACGCAAATATACATACCTACACAGCTTTCCATGGTTTACCCCAGACGCTTCACATGCCTTGATTCAATCCACTGACAGCACGTCAGCCCCGGTATACCACATCGCTCCAATTCACTCTATTCCTTGCCCTCCTTTCACCTTCCTCCATGTTCAGGCCCCGATCACACAAAATCTTTTTCACTCCATCTTTCCACCTCCAATTTGGTCTCCCTCTTCTCCTTGTTCCCTCCACCTCCGACACATATATCCTCTTGGTCAGTCTTTCCTCATTCATCCTCTCCATGTGCCCAAACCACTTCAAAACACCCTCTTCTGCTCTCTCAACCACGCTCTTTTTATTTCCACACATCTCTCTTACCCTTACGTTACTCACTCGATCAAACCACCTCACACCACACATTGTCCTCAAACATCTCATTTCCAGCACATCCATCCTCCTGCGCACAACTCTATCCATAGCCCACGCCTCGCAACCATACAACATTGTTGGAACCACTATTCCTTCAAACATACCCATTTTTGCTTTCGGAGATAATGTTCTCGACTTCCACACATTCTTCAAGGTCCCCAGAATTTTCGCCCCCTCCCCCACCCTATGATCCACTTCCGCTTCCATGGTTCCATCCGCTGCCAGATCCACTCCCAGATATCTAAAACACTTCACTTCCTCCAGTTTTTCTCCATTCAAACTCACCTCCCAATTGACTTGACCCTCAACCCTAATAACCTTGCTCTTATTCACATTTACTCTTAACTTTCTTCTTCCACACACTTTACCAAACTCAGTCAACAGCTTCTGCAGTTTCTCACATGAATCAGCCACCAGCGCTGTGTCATCAGCGAACAACAACTGACTCACTTCCCAAGCTCTCTCATCCCCAACAGACTTCATACTTGCCCCTCTTTCCAAAACTCTTGCATTTACCTCCCTAACAGCCCCATCCATAAACAAATTAAACAACCATGGAGACATCACACACCCTTGCCGCAAACCTACATTCACTGAGAACCAATCACTTTCCTCTCTTCCTACACGTACACATGCCTTACATCCTCGATAAAAACTTTTCACTGCTTCTAACAACTTTCCTCCCATACCATATATTCTTAATACCTTCCACAGAGCATCTCTATCAACTCTATCATATGCCTTCTCCAGATCCATAAATGCTACATACAAATCCATTTGCTTTTCTAAGTATTTCTCACATTCATTCTTCAAAGCAAACACCTGATCCACACATCCTCTACCACTTCTGAAACCACACTGCTCTTCCCCAATCTGATGCTCTGTACATGCCTTCACCCTCTCAATCAATACCCTCCCATATAATTTACCAGGAATACTCAACAAACTTATACCTCTGTAATTTAAGCACTCACTCTTATCCCCTTTGCCTTTGTACAATGGCACTATGCACGCATTCCGCCAATCCTCAGGCACCTCACCATGAGTCATACATACATTAAATAACCTTACCAACCAGTCAACAATACAGTCACCCCCTTTTTTAATAAATTCCACTGCAATAACATCCAAACCTGCTGCCTTGCCGGCTTTCATCTTCCGCAGAGCTTTCAATACCTCTTCTCTGTTTACCAAATCATTTTCCCTAACCCTGTCACTTTGCACACCACATCGACCAAAACACCCTATATCTGCCACTCTATCATCAAACACATTCAACAAACCTTCGAAATACTCACTCCATCTCCTTCTCACATCACCACTACTTGTTATCACCTCCCCATTTGCGCCCTTCACTGAAGTTCCCATTTGCTCCCTTGTCTTACGCACTTTATTTACCTCCTTCCAGAACATCTTTTTATTCTCCCTAAAATTTAATGATACTCTCTCACCCCAGCTCTCATTTGCCCTTTTTTTTCACCTCTTGCACCTTTCTCTTGACCTCCTGTCTCTTTCTTTTATACATCTCCCACTCAATTGCATTTTTTCCCTGCAAAAATCGTCCAAATGCCTCTCTCTTCTCTTTCACTAATACTCTTACTTCTTCATCCCACCACTCACTACCCTTTCTAATCAACCCACCTCCCACTCTTCTCATGCCACAAGCATCTTTTGCTCAATCCATCACTGATTCCCGAAATACATCCCATTCCCCCCCCCACTCCCCTTACTTCCATTGTTCTCACCTTTTTCCATTCTGTACTCAGTCTCTCCTGGTACTTCCTCACACAGGTCTCCTTCTCAAGCTCACTTACTCTCACCACCCTCTTCACCCCAACATTCACTCTTCTTTTCTGAAAACCCATACAAATCTTCACCTTAGCCTCCACAAGATAATGATCAGACATACCTCCAGTTGCACCTCTCAGCACATTAACATCCAAAAGTCTCTCTTTCGCACGCCTGTCAATTAACACGTAATCCAATAACGCTCTCTGGCCATCTCTCCTACTTACATAAGTATACTTATGTATATCTCGCTTTTTAAACCAGGTATTCCCAATCACCAGTCCTTTTTCAGCACATAAATCTACAAGCTCTTCACCATTTCCATTTACAACACTGAACACCCCATGTATACCAATTATTCCCGCAACTGCCACATTACTCACCTTTGCATTCAAATCACCCATCACTATAACCCGGTCTCGTGCATCAAAACCACTAACACACTCATTCAGCTGCTCCCAAAACACTTGCCTCTCTTGATCTTTCTTCTCATTCCCAGGTGCATAAGCACCAATAATCACCCACCTCTCTCCATCAACTTTCAGTTTTACCCATATTAATCGAGAATTTACTTTCTTACACTCTATCACATACTCCCACAACTCCTGTTTCAGGAGTATTGCTACTCCTTCCCTTGCTCTTGTCCTCTCACTAACCCCTGCCTTTATTCCCCAGACATTCCCAAACCACTCTTCCCCTTTACCCTTGAGCTTCGTTTCACTCAAAGCCAAAACATCCAGGTTCCTTTCCTCAAACATACTACCTATCTCTCCTTTTTTCACATCTTGGTTACATCCACACACATTTAGGCACCCCACTCTGAGCCTTCGAGGAGGATGAGCACTCCCCGCGTGACTCCTTCTTCTGTTTCCCATTTTAGAAAGTTAATACAAGGAGGGGAGGATTTCTGGCCCCCCGCTCCCGTCCCCTCTAGTCGCTTTCTACGACACGCGAGGAATACGTGGGAAGTATTCTTTCACCCCTATCCCCAGGGATAATATACATATATATATACATATACACATAAACACACATACACATACATACGCACATATACACACACACACTCATACATATATATACATATGAAAAATGTAAGAAACAATTTAGAAAAACTGAAACTTCTATCTTGAAATGAATGAAAAAAATGAATGTCACATAATGGTTCAACCTCTGGCTATGGAAAAAAGGAAATGTATAATTTATTTACACAAACGTCAATATATATATATATATATATATATATATATATATATATATATATATATATATATATATATGTATATATATTTTATTTTTGCTTTGTCGCTGTCTCCCGCGTTTGCGAGGTAGCGCAAGGAAACAGACGAAAGAAATGGCCCAACCCATCCCCATACACATGTATATACATACGTCTACGCACGCACATATACATACCTACACAGCTTTCCATGGTTTACCCCAGACGCTTCACAAGCCCTGATTAAATCCATTGACAGCACGTCGACACCAGTTTACCACATCGATCCAATTCACCCTATTCCTTGACCGCTTTTCACCCTCCTGCGTGTTCAGGCCCCGATCACACAAAATCTTTCTCACTCCATCTTTCTACCACCAATTTGGTCTCCCACTTCTCGTTCCCTCCACCTCTGACACATTTATCCTCTAGGTCAATCTTTCCTCACTCATTCTCTCCATGTGCCTAAACCATTTCAAAACACCCTTCTCTGCTCTCTCAACCACGCTCTTTTTATTTTCACACATCTCTCTTACCCTTACGTTACTTACTCGATCAAACCACCTCACACCACATATTGTCCTCAAACATCTCATTTCCAGCATATCCACCTTATTGCGCACAACTCTATCCATAGCCCACGCCTCGCAACCATAGAACATTGTTGGAACCACTATTCCTTCAAACATACCCATTTTTGCTTTCCGAGATAATGTTCACGACTTCCACACATTCTTCAAGGCTCCCAGGATTTTCGCACCCTCCCCCACCCTATGATCCACTTCCGCTTCCATGGTTCCATCCGCTGCCAGATCCACTCCCAGATATCTAAAACACTTTACTTCCTCTAGTTTTTCTCCACTCAAACTTTCCTCCCAGTTGACTTGACCCTCAACCCTACTGTACCTAATCACCTTGCTCTTATTCACATTTACTCTTAACTTTCTTCTTTCACACATTTTACCAAACTCAGTCACCAACTTCTGCAGCTTCTTACATGAATCAGCCCCCAGCTCTGTATCATCAGTGAACAACAACTGACTCACTTTCCAAGCTCTCTCATCCACAACAGACTTCATACTTGCCCCTCTTTCTAAAACTCTTGCATTTACCTCCGTAACAACACCATCCATAAACAGATTAAAAAACCATGGAGACATCACACACCCCTACAGCAAACCTATATTCACTGAGAACCAATCACTTTACTCTCTTCCTACACGTACACATGCCTTAAATCCTCGATAAAAACTTTTCACTGCTTCTAACAACTTGCCTCCCACACCATATATTCTTAAAACTTTCCACAGAGCATCTCTATCAACTATATCATAAGCCTTCTCCACATCCATAAATGGTACATACAAATCCATTTGCTTTTCTAAGTATTTCTCACATACATTCTTCAAAGCAAACACCTGACCCACACATCCTCTACCACTTCTTAAAACACACTACTCTTTCCCAAGCTGATGCTCTGTACATGCCTTCACCCTCTCAATCAATACCCTCTAATATAGTTTACCAGGAATACTCAACAAATTTATACCTCTGTAATTTGAGCACTCACTCTTATCCCCTTTGCCCTTGTACAATGGCACTATGCAAACATTCCGCCAATCCTCACGCACCTCACTATGAATCATACATACATTAAATAACCTTACCAACCAGTCAACAATACAGTCAACACCTTTTTTAATGAATTCCACTGCAATACCATCCAAAACTGCTGCCTTGCCGGCTTTCATCTTCCGTAAAGCATTTACTACCTCTTGTCTATTTACCAAATCATTTTCCCTAACCCTCTCACTTTACACGCCACCTCGACCAAAACACCCTATATCTGCCACTATATCATCAAACACATTCAACAAACCTTCAAAATACTCACTCCATCTCCTTTTCACATATGTATATATGTTTATATACATATATATATATATATATGTATATATAAATATATATATATATATATATATATATATATATATATATATATATATATATATATATATATATATATATATATATATATTACAGAGTATTCCTGGTAAATTATATGGGAGGGTATTGATTGAGAGGGTGAAGGCATGTACAGAGCATCAGATTGGGGAAGAGCAGTGTGGTTTCAGAAGTGGTAGAGGATGTGTGGATCAGGTGTTTGCTTTGAAGAATGTATGTGAGAAATACTTAGAAAAGCAAATGGATTTGTATGTAGCATTTATGGATCTGGAGAAGGCATATGATAGAGTTGATAGAGATGCTCTGTGGAAGGTATTAAGAATATATGGTGTGGGAGGAAAGTTGTTAGAAGCAGTGAAAAGTTTTTATCGAAGATGTAAGGCATGTGTACGTGTAGGAAGAGAGGAAAGTGATTGGTTCTCAGTGAATGTAGGTTTGCGGCAGGGGTGTGTGATGTCTCCATGGTTGTTTAATTTGTTTATGGATGGGGTTGTTAGGGAGGTAAATGCAAGAGTTTTGGAAAGAGGGGCAAGTATGAAGTCTGTTGGGGATGAGAGAGCTTGGGAAGTGAGTCAGTTGTTGTTCGCTGATGATACAGCGCTGGTGGCTGATTCATGTGAGAAACTGCAGAAGGTGGTGATTGAATTTGGAAAAGTGTGTGGAAGAAGAAAGTTAAGAGTAAATGTGAATAAGAGCAAGGTTATTAGGTACAGTAGGGTTGAGGGTCAAGTCAATTGGGAGGTGAGTTTGAATGGAGAAAAACTGGAGGAAGTGCTTTAGATATCTGGGAGTGGATCTGGCAGCGGATGGAACCATGGAAGCGTAAGTGGATCATAGGGTGGGGGAGGGGGCGAAAATCCTGGGGGCCTTGAAGAATGTGTGGAAGTCGAGAACATTATCTCGGAAAGCAAAAATGGGTATGTTTGAATGAATAGTGGTTCCAACAATGTTGTATGGGTGCGAGGCGTGGGCTATGGATAGAGTTGTGCGCAGAAAGATGGATGTGCTGGAAATGAGATGTTTGAGGACAATATGTGGTGTGAGGTGGTTTGATCGAGTGAGTAACGTAAGGGTAAGAGAGATGTGTGGAAATAAAAAGAGCGTGGTTGAGAGAGCAGAAGAGGGTGTTTTGAAGTGGTTTGGGCACATGGAGAGAATGAGTGAGGAAAGATTGACCAAGAGGATATATGTGTCGGAGGTGGAGGGAACAAGGAGAATAGGGAGACCAAATTGGAGGTGGAAAGATGGAGTGAAAAAGATTTTGTGTGATCGGGGCCTGAACATGCAGGAGGATGAAAGGAGGGCAAGGAATAGAGTAAGTTGGAGCGATGTGGTATACTGGGGTTGACGTGCTGTCAGTGGATTGAAGCAGGGCATATGAAGCGTCTGGGGTAAACCGTGGAAGGCTGTGTAGGTATGTATATTTGCGTGTGTGGATGTATGTATATACATGTGTATGGGGGGAGGTTGGGCCATTTCTTTCGTCTGTTTCCTTGCGCTACCTCGCAAACGCGGGAGACAGCGACAAAGTATAATAAATAAAAATAAATATATATATATATATATATATATATATATATATATATATATATATATATATATATATATATATATATATATATATAAATATATATATTAAGAATATATGGTGTGGGAGGCAAGTTGTTAGAAGCAGTGAAAACTTTTTATCGAGGATGTAAGGCATGTGTACGTGTAGGAAGAGAGGAAAGTGATTGGTTCTCAGTGAATGTAGGTTTGCGGCAGGGGTATGTGATGTCTCCATGGTTGTTTAATTTGTTTATGGATGGAGTTGTTAGGGAGGTGAATGCAAGAGTTTTGGAAAGAGGGGCAAGTATGAAGTATGTTGGGGATGAGAGAGCTTGGGAAGTGAGTCAATTTTTGTTCGCATATATATATATATATATATATATATATATATATATATATATATATATATATATATATATATATATATATATATATATATATATATATATATATATATATATATATATATATATATATATATATATATATATATATATATATATATATATATATATATATATATATATATATATATATATATATATATATATATATATATATATATATTTAATATGAATATATATATATATATATATATATATATATATATATATATATATATATATATATACGTATATATATACATATATATATATATATACATATATATATATATATATATATATATATATATATATATATATTTTTTTTTTTTTTTTTTTTTTTTTTTTTTTATACTTTGTCGCTGTCTCCCGCGTTTGCGAGGTAGCGCAAGGAAACAGACGAAAGAAATGGCCCAACCCCCATACACACGTACATACACACGTCCACACACGCAAATATACATACCTACACAGCTTTCCATGGTTTACCCCAGACGCTTCACATGCCTTGATTCAATCCACTGACAGCACGTCAACCCCTGTATACCACATCGCTCCAATTCACTCTATTTCTTGCCCTCCTTTCACCCTCCTGCATGTTCAGGCCCCGATCACACAAAATCTTTTTCACTCCATCTTTCCACCTCCAATTTGGTCTCCCTCTTCTCCTCGTTCCCTCCACCTCCGACACATATATTCTTTTGGTCAATCTTTCCTCACTCATTCTCTCCATGTGCCCGAACCATTTCAAAACACCCTCTTCTGCTCTCTCAACCACGCTCTTTTTATTTCCACACATCTCTCTTACCCTTACGTTACTTACTCGATCAAACCACCTCACACCACACATTGTCCTCAAACATCTCATTTCCAGCACATCCATCCTCCTGCGCACAACTCTATCCATAGCCCACGCCTCGCAACCACACAACATTGTTGGAACCACTATTCCTTCAAACATACCCATTTTTGCTTTCCGAGATAATGTTCTCGACTTCCACACATTTTTCAAGGCTACCAAAATTTTCGCCCCCTCCCCCACCCTATGATCCACTTCCGCTTCCATGGTTCCATCCGCTGACAGATCCACTCCCAGATATCTAAAACACTTCACTTCCTCCAGTTTTTCTCCATTCAAACTCACCTCCCAATTGACTTGACCCTCAACCCTACTGTACCTAATAACCTTGCTCTTATTCACATTTACTCTTAACTTTCTTCTTCCACACACTTTACCAAACTCAGTCACCAGCTTCTGCAGTTTCTCACATGAATCAGCCACCAGCGCTGTATCATCAGCGAACAACAACTGACTCACTTCCCAAGCTCTCTCATCCCCAACAGACTTCATACTTGCCCCTCTTTCCAGGACTCTTGCATTTACCTCCCTAACAACCCCATCCATAAACAAATTAAACAACCATGGAGACATCACACACCCCTGCCGCAAACCTACATTCACTGAGAACCAATCACTTTCCTCTCTTCCTACACGTACACATGCCTTACATCCTCGATAAAAACTTTTCACTGCTTCTAACAACTTGCCTCCCACACCATACATTCTTAATACCTTCCACAGAGCATCTCTATCAACTCTATCATATGCCTTCTCCAGATCCATAAATGCTACATACAAATCCATTTGCTTTTCTAAGTATTTCTCACATACATTCTTCAAAGGAAACACCTGATCCACACATCCTCTACCACTTCTGAAACCGCACTGCTCTTCCCCAATCTGATGCTCTGTACATGCCTTCACCCTCTCAATCAATACCCTCCCATATAATTTACCAGGAATACTCAACAAACTTATACCTCTGTAATTTGAGCACTCACTCTTATCCCCTTTGCCTTTGTACAATGGCACTATGCACGCATTCCGCCAATCCTCAGGCACCTCACCATGAGTCATACATACATTAAATAACCTTACCAACCAGTCAACAATACAGTCACCCCCTTTTTTAATAAATTCCACTGCAATACCATCCAAACCTGCTGCCTTGCCGGCTTTCATCTTCCGCAAAGCTTTTACTACCTCTTCTCTGTTTACCAAATCATTTTCCCCAACCCTCTCACTTTGCACACCACCTCGACCAAAACACCCTATATCTGCCACTCTGTCATCAGACACATTCAACAAACCTTCAAAATACTCATTCCATCTCCTTCTCACATCACCACTACTTGTTATCACCTCCCCATTTACGCCCTTCACTGAAGTTCCCATTTGCTCCCTTGTCTTACGCACCCTATTTACCTCCTTCCAGAACATCTTTTTATTCTCCCTAAAATTTACTGATAGTCTCTCACCCCAACTCTCATTTGCCCTTTTTTTCACCTCTTGCACCTTTCTCTTGACCTCCTGTCTCTTTCTTTTATACTTCTCCCACTCAATTGCATTTTTTCCCTGCAAAAATCGTCCAAATGCCTCTCTCTTCTCTTTCACTAATACTCTTACTTCTTCATCCCACCACTCACTACCCTTTCTAAACAGCCCACCTCCCACTCTTCTCATGCCACAAGCATCTTTTGCGCAATCCATCACTGATTCCCTAAATACATCCCATTCCTCCCCCACTCCCCTTACTTCCATTGTTCTCACCTTTTTCCATTCTGTACACAGTCTCTCCTGGTACTTCCCCACACAGGTCTCCTTCCCAAGCTCACTTACTCTCACCACCTTCTTCACCCCAACATTCACTCCTCTTTTCTGAAAACCCATACTAATCTTCACCTTAGCCTCCACAAGATAATGATCAGACATCCCTCCAGTTGCACCTCTCAGCACATTAACATCCAAAAGTCTCTCTTTATATATATAGATATTTTTTTTTCTTTTTTTTTGTTTTGTCCCTTTCTCCCGCGTTTGCGAGGTAGCGCAAGGAAGCAGAGGAAAGAATTGGCCCAACCCACACCCATACACATGTATAGACATACGTCCACACACGCAAATATACACACCTACACAGCTTTCCATGGTTTACCCCAGACGTTTCACTTGCCCTAATTCAATCCACTGACAGCACGTCAACCCCGGTATACCACATCGATCCAATTCACTCTATTCCGTGCCCTCCTTTCACCCTTATGCATGTTCAGGCTCTGATCACACAAAATCTTTTTCACTCCATCTTTCCACATCCAATTTGGTCTCCCACTTCTCCTCGTTCCCTCCACCTCCGACACATATATCCTCTTGTTCAATCTTTCCTCACTCATTCTCTCCATGTGCTCAAACCATTTCAAAACACCCTCTTCTGCTCTCTCAACCACGCTCTTGTTATTTCCACACATCTCTCTTATCCTTACGTTACTTACTCGATCAAACCACGTCAAACCACATATTGTCCTGAAACATCTCATTTCCAGCACATCCATCCTCCTGCGCACAACTCTATCCATAGCCCACGCCTCGCAACCATACAACATTGTTGGAACCACTATTCCTTCAAATATACCCATTTTTGCTTTCCGAGATAATGTTCTCGACTTCAACACATTCTTCAAGGCTCCCAGGATTTTCGCTCCCTCCCCCACCCTACGATCAACTTCCGCTTCCATGGTTCTATCCGCTGCCAGATCCACTCCCAGATATTTAAAACACTTTACTTCCTCCAGTTTTTCTCCATTCAAACTTACCTCCCAATTGACTTCACCCTCAACCCTACTGTACCTAATTACCTTGCTCTCATTCACATTTACTCATACCTTTCTTCTTTCACACACTTTACCAAACTCAGTCACCAGCTTCTACAGTTTCTCACATGAATCAGCCACCAGCGCTGTATATCAGGGAACAACAACTGACTCATTTCCCAAGCTCTCTCATCCCCAAAAGACTTAATACTTGCCCCTCTTTCCAAAATTCTTGCATTTACCTCCCTAACAACCCCATCCATAAGCAAATTAAACAACCTTGGAGACCTCACACACCCCTGCCGCAAACCTACATCACTGAATACCAATCACTTTCCTCTCTTCCTACACGTACACACGTACACACGTACACACACACACACACACACATATATATGCCCTTTTTTTCACCTCTTGCACCTTTCTCTTGACTTCCTGTCTCTTTCTTTTATACTTCTCCCACTCAATTGCATTTTTTCCCTACAAAAATCGTCCAAATGCCTCTCTCTTCTCTTTCACTAATACTCTTACTTCTTCATCCCACCACTCACTACCCTTTCTAAACAACCATATATATATATATATATATATATATATATATATATATATATATATATATATATATATATATATATATATATATATATATATATATATATATATATATATATATATATATACATATACAGAATGGAAAAAGGTGAGAACAATGGAAGTAAGGGGAGTTGGGGAGGACTGGGATGTATTTAGGGAATCAATGATGGATTGCGCAAAAGATGCTTTTGGCATGAGAAGAGTGGGAGGTGGGTTGATTAGAAAGGGTAGTGATTGTTGGGATGAAGAAGTAAGATTATTAGTGAAAGAGAAGAGAGGGGCATTTGGACGATTTTTGCAGGGAAACAATGCAATTGAGTGGGATATGTATAAAAGAAAGAGACAGGAGGTGAAGAGAAAGGTGCAACAGGTGAAAAAGAGGGCAAGTGAGAGTTGGGATGAGAGAGTATCATTAGATTTTAGGGAGAATAAAAAGATGTTCTGGAAGGAGGTAAATAAAGTGCGTAAGACAAGGGAGCAAATGGGAACTTCAGTGAAGGGTGCAAATGGGGAGGTGATAACAAGTAGTGGTGATGTGATAAGGAGATGGAGTGAGTATTTTGAAGGTTTGTTGAATGTGTTTGATGATAGAGTGGCAGATATAGGGTGTTTTGGTCGAGGTGGTGTGCAAAGAGAGAGGGTTAGGGAAAATGATTTGGTAAACAGAGAAGAGGTAGTAAAAGCTTTGCGGAAGATGTAAGCCAGCAGTGCAGCAGGTTTAGATGGTATTGAAGTGGATTTTATTAAAAAAAGGGGGTGACTGTATTATTGACTGGTTGGTAAGGTTATTTAATGTATGTATGGCTCATTGTGAGGTGCCTGAGGATTAGCGGAATGCGTGCATAGTGCCATTGTACAAAGGCAAAGGGAATAAGAGTGAGTGCTCAAATTACAGAGGTATAAGTTTGTTGAGTATTACTGGTAAATTATATGGGAGGGTATTGATTGAGAGGGTGAAGGCATGTACAGAGCATCAGATTGGGTAAAAGCAGTGTGGTTTCAGAAATGGTAGAGGATGTGTGGATCAAGTGTTTGCTTTGAAGAATGTATGTGAGAATTACTTAGAAAAGCAAATGGATTTGTATATAGCATTTATGGATATGGAGAAAGCATATGAAAGAGTTTATAGAGATGCTCTGTGGAAGGTATTAAGAGTATTTGGTGTGGGAGGCAAGTTGTTAGAAGCAGTGAAAAGTTTTTATCGAGGATGTAAGGCAGGTGTACGTGTAGGAAGAGAGGAAAGTGATTGGTTCTCAGTGAATGTAGGTTTGCGGCAGGGGTGTGTGATGTCTCCATGGTTGTTTAATTTGTTTATGGATGGGGTTGTTAGGGAGGTGAATGCAAGAGTTTTGGAAAGAGGGGCAAGTGTGAAGTCTGTTGGGGATGAGAGAGTTTCGGAAGTGAGTCAGTTGTTGTTCGCTGATGATACAGCGCTGGTGGCTGACTCATATGAGAGACTGCAGAAGCTGGTGACTGAGTTTGGTAAAGTGTGTGAGAGAAGAAAGTTAAGAGTAAATCTGAATAAGAGCAATGTTATTAGTTACAGTTGGGTTGAGGGTCAAGTCAATTGGGAGGTAAGTTTGAATGGAGAAAAACTGGAGGAAGTAAAGTGTTTTAGATATCTGGGAGTGGATCTGGCAGCGGATGGAACCATGGAAGCGGAAGTGGATCATACGCTGGGGGAGGAGGCGAAAATTCTGGGAGCCTTGAAGAATGTGTGGAAGTCGAGAACATTATCTCGTAAAGCAAAAATGGGTATGTTTGAAGGAATAGTGGTTCCAACAATGTTGTGTGGTTGCGAGGCGTGGGCTATGGATAGAGTTGTGCGCAGGAGTGGATGTGCTGGAAATGAGATGTTTGAGGACAATATGTGGTGTGAGGTGGTTTGATCGAGTAAGTAACGTAAGGGTAAGAGAGATGTGTGGAAATAAAAAGAGCGTGGTTGAGAGAGCAGAAGAGGGTGTTTTGAAATGATTTGGGCACATGGAGAGAATGAGTGAGGAAAGATATATATATATATATATATATATATATATATATATATATATATATATATATATATATATATATATATTTTTTTTTTTTTTTTTTGCTTTGTCGCTGTCTCCCGCGTTTGCGAGGTAGCGCAAGGAAACAGACGAAAGAAATGGCCCAACCCACCCCCATACACATGTATATACATACGTCCACACACGCAAATATACATACCTACACAGCTTTCCATGGTTTACCCCAGACGCTTCACATGCCTTGATTCAATCCACTGACAGCACGTCAACCCCGGTATACCACATCGCTCCAATTCACTCTATTCCTTGCCCTCCTTTCACCCTCCTGCATGTTCAGGCCCCGATCACACAAAATCTTTTTCACTCCATCTTTCCACCTCCAATTTGGTCTCCCTCTTCTCCTCGTTCCCTCCACCTCCGACACATATATCCTCTTGGTCAATCTTTCCTCACTCATTCTCTCCATGTGCCCAAACCATTTCAAAACACCCTCTTCTGCTCTCTCAACCACGCTCTTTTTATTTCCACACATCTCTCTTACCCTTACGTTACTTCCTCGATCAAACCACCTCACACCACACATTGTCCTCAAACATCTCATTTCCAGCACATCCATCCTCCTGCGCACAACTCTATCCATAGCCCACGCCTCGCAACCATACAACATTGTTGGAACCACTATTCCTTCAAACATACCCATTTTTGCTTTCCGAGATAATGTTCTCGACTTCCACACATTCTTCAAGGCTCCCAGAATTTTCGCCCCCTCCCCCACCCTATGATCCACTTCCGCTTCCATGGTTCCATCCGCTGCCAGATCCACTCCCAGATATCTAAAACACTTCACTTCCTCCAGTTTTTCTCCATTCAAACTCACCTCCCAATTGACTTGACCCTCAACCCTACTGTACCTAATAACCTTGCTCTTATTCACATTTACTCTTAACTTTCTTCTTCCACACACTTTACCAAACTCAGTCACCAGCTTCTGCAGTTTCTCACATGAATCAGCCACCAGCGCTGTATCATCAGCGAACAACAACTGACTCACTTCCCAAGCTCTCTCATCCCCAACAGACTTCATACTTGCCCCTCTTTCCAAAACTCTTGCATTCACCTCCCTAACAACCCCATCCATAAACAAATTAAACAACCATGGAGACATCACACACCCCTGCCGCAAACCTACATTCACTGAGAACCAATCACTTTCCTCTCTTCCTACACGTACACATGCCTTACATCCTCGATAAAAACTTTTCACTGCTTCTAACAACTTGCCTCCCACACCATATATTCTTAATACCTTCCACAGAGCATCTCTATCAACTCTATCATATGCCTTCTCCAGATCCATAAATGCTACATACAAATCCATTTGCTTTTCTAAGTATTTCTCACATACATTCTTCAAAGCAAACACCTGATCCACACATCCTCTACCACTTCTGAAACCACACTGCTCTTCCCCAATCTGATGCTCTGTACATGCCTTCACCCTCTCAATCAATACCCTCCCATATAATTTACCAGGAATACTCAACAAACTTATACCTCTGTAATTTGAGCACTCACTCTTATCCCCTTTGCCTTTGTACAATGGCACTATGCACGCATTCCGCCAATCCTCAGGCACCACACCATGAGTCATACATACATTAAATAACCTTACCAACCAGTCAACAATACAGTCACCCCCTTTTTTAATAAATTCCACTGCAATACCATCCAAACCTGCTGCCTTGCCGGCTTTCATCTTCCGCAAAGCTTTTACTACCTCTTCTCTGTTTACCAAATCATTTTCCCTAACCCTCTCACTTTGCACACCACCTCGACCAAAACACCCTATATCTGCCACTCTATCATCAAACACATTCAACAAACCTTCAAAATACTCACTCCATCTCCTTCTCACATCACCACTACTTGTTATCACCTCCCCATTTGCGCCCTTCACTGAAGTTCCCATTTGCTCCCTTGTCTTACGCACTTTATTTACCTCCTTCCAGAACATCTTTTTATTCTCCCTAAAATTTAATGATACTCTCTCACCCCAACTCTCATTTGCCCTCTTTTTCACCTCTTGCACCTTTCTCTTGACCTCCTGTCTCTTTCTTTTATACATCTCCCACTCAATTGCATTTTTTCCCTGCAAAAATCGTCCAAATGCCTCTCTCTTCTCTTTCACTAATACTCTTACTTCTTCATCCCACCACTCACTACCCTTTCTAATCAACCCACCTCCCACTCTTCTCATGCCACAAGCATCTTTTGCGCAATCCATCACTGATTCCCTAAATACATCCCATTCCTCCCCCACTCCCCTTACTTCCATTGTTTCACCTTTTTCCATTCTGTACTCAGTCTCTCCTGGTACTTCCTCACACAAGTCTCCTTCCCAAGCTCACTTACTCTCACCACCCTCTTCACCCCTAACATTCACTCTTCTTTTCTGAAAACCCATACAAATCTTCACCTTAGCCTCCACAAGATAATGATCAGACATCCCTCCAGTTGCACCTCTCAGCACATTAACATCCAAAAGTCTCTCTTTCGCGCGCCTGTCAATTAACACGTAATCCAATAACGCTCTCTGGCCATCTCTCCTACTTACATAAGTATACTTATGTATATCTCGCTTTTTAAACCATATATATATATATATATATATATATATATATATATATATATATATATATATATATATATATATATATATATTTATATATATATATATATAATATATATATATATATATATATATATATATATATATATATATATATATATATATATATATATATATATATATATATATATATATATATATATATATATATATATATATATATATATATATATATATATAGCTGTGTTACTGGAGTGATAGTTTTCATACATGGTGCCCTGACAAGAAAATAGTGAAATTGGAAAAAAATGTAGCTCAGACATTGAAGCTTATTCTTTCATTGAAATGTGAACAAAGGGAGCATTTTTTGTTCAAAGTGATAGAGATGGAAAGCAAAAAGGTGTTTTTCATGAATGTACTGGAAACGTTGACGTCCAGATAAACTTTTGGTCTGTCAAGGCTTTATTATGGCGGATGACTAACTTCCTACCCTCATGTATCCAAGATATGGTTGTACTTTGTGTAATGAAGACAATTGAGAAACATCATAAGCCAATATTCCAGTTTCATGATAAGAGAAGTGGACCAGGCAGTATGATACAGTGGTTATTTGATGAAAACTACTATTGACGTTTGTGTAAATAAATTATACATTTCCCTTTCCATAGCCAGATGTTGAACCATTATGTGACATTCATTTTTCATTTCATTTCAATTTTCATTTCATTTTTTCATATGTATATATATATATATATATATGTGTGTGTGTATGTGTGTATATGTATGTATATATGTGCATGTATATATATATGTATATATATATATATTTATATTATATATATATATATATATATATATATATATATATATATATATATATATATATATATATATATATATATATATATATATATATATATATATATATATATATATATATATATATATATATATATTACCCCTGGGGATAGTGGTGAAAGAATAATTCCCACGCATTCCTTACATGTCGTAGGTGACTAGAGGGGACGGGAGCGGGGGGCCAGAAATCCTCCCCTCCTTGTATTTTAACTTTCTAAAATGGGAAACAGAAGGAGTCACGCGGGGAGTGCTCATCCTTCTCGTAGACTCAGATTGGAGTGTCTAAATGTGTGTGGATGTAACCAAGAAGTGAAAAAAGGAGAGATAGGTAGTATGTTTGAGGAAAGGAACCTGGATGTTTTGGCTCTGAGTGAAACGAAGCTCAAGGGTAAAGGGGAAGAGTGGTTTGTTAATATCTTGGGAGTAGAGTCAGGGGTTAGTGAGAGGACAAGAGGAAGGGAAGGAGTAGCAGTACTCCTGAAACAGGAGTTGTGGGAGCATATGATAGAATGTAAGAAAGTAAATTCTCGATTAATATGGGTAAAACTGAAAGTTGATGGAGAGAGATGGGTGATTATTGGTGCATATGCACCTGGGTATGAGATGAAAGATCATAAGCGGCAAATGTTTTGGGAGCAGCTGAGTGAGTGTGTTAGTGGTTTTGATTCACAAGACCGGGTTATAGTGATGGGTGATTTGAATGCAAAGGTAAGTAATGTGGCAGTTGAGGGAATAATACGTATACATGGGGTGTTCAGTGTTGTAAATGGAAATGGTGAAGAGCTTGTATATTTATGTGCTGAAAAAGGAATGGTGATTGGGAATATCTGGTTTAAAAAGCGAGATATACATAAGTATACGTATGTAAGTAGGAGAGATGGCCAGAGAGCGTTATTGGATTACGTGTTAATGGACAGGCGCGCGAAAAAGAGACTTTTGGATGTTAATGTGCTGAGAGGTGCAACTGGAGGGATGTCTTATCATTACCTTGTGAAGGTTAAGGTGAAGATTTGTATGGGTTTTCAAAAAAGAAGAGTGAATGTTGCGGTGAAGTGGGTGGTGAGAGTAAGTGAGCTTGGGAAGGAGACTTGTGTGAGGAGGTACCAGGAGAGACTGAGTAGAGAATGGAAAATGGTGAGAACAATGGAAGTAAGGGGAGTGGGGGAGGAATGGGATGTATTTAGGGAATCAGTGATGGCGTGCGCAAAAGTTCCTTGTGGCATAAGAAGCGAGGGAGGTGGGTTGATTAGAAAGGGTAGTGAGTGGTGGGATGAAGAAGTAAGATTATTAGTGAAAGAGAAGAGAGAGGCATTTGGACGATTTTTGCAGGGAAAAAAATGCAATTGAGTGGGAGATTTATAAAAGAAAGAGACAGGAGGTCAAGAGAAAGGTACAAGAGGTGAAAAAGAGGGCAAATGAGAGTTGGGGTGAGAGAGTATCATTGAATTTTAGGGAGAAAAAAAAATGTTCTGGAAGGAGGTAAATAAAGTGCGTAAGACAAGGGAGCAAATGGGAACTTCAGTGAAGGGCGCTATTGGGGAGGTGATAACAAGTAGTTGTGATGTGAGAAGGAGGTGGAGTGAGTATTTTGAATGTTTGTTGAATGTGTTTGATGATAGAGTGGCAGATATAGGGTGTTTTGGTCGAGGTGGTGTGCAAAGTGAGAGTGTTAGGGAAAATGATTTGCTAAACAGAGAAGAGGTAGTAAAGCTTTGCGGAAGATGAAAGCCGGCAAGGCAGCAGGTGTGGATGGTGTTGCAGTGGAATCTATTAAAAAAGGGGTGACTTTATTATTGACTGGTTGGTAAGGTTATTTAATGTATGTATGACTCATGGTGAGGTGCCTGAGGATTGGCGGAATGCGTGCATAGTGCCATTGTACAAAGGCAAAGGGGATAAGTGTGAGTGCTCAAATTACTGAGGTTTAAGTTTGTTCAGTATTCCTGGTAAATTATACGTGAGGGTATTAATTGAGAGGGTGAAGGCATGTACAGAGCATCAGATTGGGGCAGAGCAGTGTGTTTTCAAAAGTGGTAGAGGATGTGAGGATCAGGTGTTTGCTTTGAAGAATGTATGTGAGAAATACTTAGAAAAGCAAATGGATTTGTATGTAGCATTTATGAATCTGGAGAATGCATATGATAGAGTTGATAGAGATGCTCTGTGGAAGGTATCAAGAATATATGGTGTGGGAGGCAAGTTGTTAGAAGCAGTGAAAAGATTTTATCGAGGATGTAAGGCATGTGTACGTGTAGGAAGAGAGGAAAGTGATTGGTTCTCAGTGAATGTAGGTTTCCGGCAGGGGTGTGTGATGTCTCCATGGTTGTTTAATTTGTTTATGGATGGGGTTGTTAGGGAGGTGAATGCAAGAGTTTTGGAAAGAGGGGCAAGTATGAAGTCTGCTGTGGATGAGAGAGCTTGGGAAGTGAGTCAGTTGTTGTTCGCTGATGATACAGCCCTGGTGGCTGATTCATGTGAGAAACTGTAGAAGCTGGTGACTGAGTTTGGTAAAGTGTATGAAACAAGAAAGTTAAGAGTAAATGTGAATAAGATCAAGGTTATTAGGTACAGTAGGGTTGAGGGTCAAGTCAGTTGGGAGGTAAGTTTGAATGGAGAAAAACTAGAGGAAGTAAAGTGTTTTAGATATCTGGGAGTGGATCTGGCAGTGAATTGAACCATGGAAGCGGAAGTGAATCATAGGGTGGGGGAGGTGGCGAAAATCCTGGGAGCCTTGAAGAATGTGTGGAAGTCGAGAACATTATCTCGGAAAGCAAAAATGTGTATCCTTGAAGGAAAAGTGGTTCCAACAATGGTGTATGGTTGCGAGGCGTGGGCTATGGATAGGTTTGTGCGCAGGAGGGTGGATGTGCTGGAAATGAGATGTTTGAGAACAATGTGTAGTGTGAGGTGGTTTGATCGAGTAAGTAATGTAAGTGTAAGAGAGATGTGTGGAAAGAAAAAGAGCGTGGTTGAGAGAGCAGAAGAGGGTGTTTTGAAATGGTTTGGGATCATGGAGATAATGAGTGAGGAAAGATTGACCAAGAGGATATATGTGTCGGAGGTGGAGGGAACGAGGAGAAGTGGGAGGCCAAATTGGAGGTGGTAAGATGGAGTGAAAATGATTTTGAGTGATCGGGGCCTGAACATGCAGGAGGGTGAAAGGACGGCAAGGAATAGAGTGAATTGGATCGATATGGTATACCGGGGTTGACGTGCCGTCAGTGAATTGAATCAGGGCATGTGAAGCGTCTGGGGTAAACCAAGGAAAGCTGTGTAGGTATGTATATTTGCGTGTGTGGACGTATGTATATACATGTGTATGGGGGTGGGTTAAGCCATTTATTTCGTCTGTTTCCTTGCGCTACCTCGCAAACGCGGGAGACAGCGACAAAGCAAAAAAAAAAAAAAATATATATATATATATATATATATATATATATATATATATATATAAATTATTTATTTATTTACTTTGCTTTGTCGCTGTCTCCCGCATTTGCGAGGTAGCGCAAGGAAACAGAAGAAAGAATTGGCCCAACCCACCCCCATACACATGTATATACACACACGTCCACACACGCAAATATACATACCTATACATCTCAATGTACATATATATATATATATACACACAAAGACACATACATATATACCCATGCACACAATTCACACTGTCTGCCTTTATTCATTCCTATCGCACATATGGAATACCATCCCCCTCCCCCCTCATATGTGCGAGGTAGCGCTAGGAAAAGACAACAAAGGCACCATTCGGTTTACACTCAGTCTCCATCTGTCATGCAATATTGCCCTGAAACCACAGCTCCCTTTCCACATCCAAGCCCCAATCAACCTTCCATGCTTTACCCCAGACATTCCCTGATTGAATCCACTGACAGCACGTCAACCCCGGTATACCACATCGATCCAATTCACTCTATTCCTTGCGGGCCTTTCATCCTCCTGCATGTTTAGGCCCCAATCACTCAAAATCTTTTTCACTCCATCTTTCCACCTCCAATTTGGTCTTCCACTTCTCCTCGTTCCCTCCACCTACGACACACATATCCTCTTGGACAATCTTTCCTCACTCATTTTCTCCATGTGCCCAAACCTTTTCAAAACACCCTCTTCTGGTCTCTCAACCACGCTCTTTCTATTTCCACACATCTCTCTTACCCTTAGATTACTTAGTCGATCAAACCACCTCACACCACACATTGTCCTCAAACATCTCATTCCCAGCACATCCACCCTCCATGCCTCGCAACCATACAACATTGTTGGAACCACTATTCCTTCAAACATACCCATTTTTGTTTTCCGAGATAATGATCTCGACTTCCACACATTCTTCAATGGTCCCAGAATTTTCGCCCCCTCCCCCACCCTATGATTCACTTCCACTTCCATGTTTCCATCCGCTGCCAGATCCACTCCCAGATATCTAAAACACTTTACTTCCTCCAGTTTTTCTCCATTCAAACTTACCTCTCAATTGACTTGACCCTCAACCCTACTGTACCTAATAACCTTGCTCTTATTCACAATTTCTCTTAACTTTCTTTTTTCACACACTTTACCAAACTCAGTCACCAGCTTCTGCAATTTCTCACATGAATCAGCCACCAGCGCTGTATCATCAGCGAACAACAACTGACTCACTTCCCAAGCTCTCTCATCCACAACAGACTTCATACTTGCCCCTATTTCCAAAACTCTTGCATTCATCTCCCTAACAACACCCATCCATAAACAAATTAAACATCCAAGGAGACATCACACACCCCTGCCGAAAACCTACATTCACTGAGAACTAATCACTTTCCTCTCTTCCTACACGTACACATGCCTTACATCCTTGATAAAAACTTTTCTCTGCTTCTAAAAACATTCCTCCCACACCACATATTCTTTATACCTTCCACAGAGCATCTCTATCAACTCTATCATATGCCTTCTCCAGATCCATAAATGCTACATACAAATCCATTTGCTTTTGTAAGTATTTCTCACATACATTCTTCAAAGCAAACACCTGATCCACACATCCTCTACCACTTCTGAAACCACACTGCTCTTCCCCAATGTAATGCTCTGTACATGCCATCACCCTCTCAATCAATACCCTCCCATATAATTTACCAGGAATACTCAACAAACTTATACCTCTGTAATTTGAGCATTCACTCTTATCCCCTATACCTTTGTACAATGGCACTATGCACGCATTCCGCCAATCCTCAGGCACCTCACCATGAGTCATACATACATTAAATAACCTTACCAACCACTCAACAATACAGTCACCCCCTTTTTTTATAAATTCTACTGCAATACCATCCAACCCTGCTGCCTTGCCGGCTTTCATCTCCCGCAAAGCTTTTACTACCTCTTCTCTTTTTACCAAATCATTTTCCCTAACCCTCTCACTTTGCACACCACCTCGACCAAGACGACCTATATCTGCCACTCTATCATCAAACACATTCAACAAACCTTCAAAATACTCACTCCATCTCCTTCTCACATCACCACTACTTGTTATCACCTTCCCATAACCCCTTAACTGAAGTTCCCATTTGCTCCCTTGTCTTACGCACTTTATTTACCTCCTTCCAGAACATCCTTTTATTCTCTCTAAAATTTAATGATACTCTCTCCCTCCAACTCTCATTTGCCCTCTTTTTCACCTCTTGCACCTTTCTCTTGACCTCCTGTCTCTTTCTTTTATACATCTCTCACTCAATTGCATTTTTTCCCTGCAAAAATCGTCCAAATGACTCTCTCTTCTCTTTCACTAATAATCTTACTTCTTCATCCCACCACTCACTACCCTTTCTTATCAACCCACATCCCACGCTTCTCATGCCACAAGCATCTTTTGCTCACTCCATCACTGATTCCCTAAATGCATACCATTCCTCCCAGCTCCCCATACTTCCATTGTTCTCACCTTTTTCCATTCTGTACTCACTCTCTTCTGTTACTTCCTCACAGAAGTCTCCTTCCCAAGCTCACTTACTCTCACCACCCTCTTCACCCCAACATTCACTCTTCTTTTCTGAAAACCCATACAAATCTTCACCTTAGCCTCCACCAGATAATGATCAGACATCCCTCCAGTTGCACCTCTTAGCACATTTAGATCCAAAAGTCTCTCTTTCGCGCGCCTGTCAATTAACACGTAATCCAATAACGCTCTCTGGCCATCTCTCCTACTTACATACGTATACTCATGTATATCTTGCTTTTTAAACCAGATATTCCCAATCACCAGTACTTTTTCAGCACATAAATCTACAAGCTCTTCACCATTTCCATTTACATCACTGAACACCCCATGTATACCAGTTATTCCCTCAACTGCCACATTACTCACCTTTGCATTCAAATCACCCTTCACTATAACCCGGTCGCGTGCATCAAAACCACTAACACACTCATTCAGCTGCTCCCAAACACTTGCCTCTCTTGATCTTTCTTCTTATGCCCAGGTGACATATGCACCAATAATCACCCATATCTCTCCATCAACTTTCAGTTTTACCCATATTAGTCGAGAATTTACTTTCTTACATTCTATCATATACTCCCACAACTCCTGTTTCAGGAGTGCTGCTACTCCTTCCCTTGCTCTTGTCCTCTCACTAACCCCTGACTTTACTCCCAAGACATTCCCAAACCACTCTTCCCCTTTACCCTTGAGCTTCGTTTCACTCAGAGACAGATACATCCAGGTTCCTTTCCTCAAACATACTACCTATCTCTCCTTTTTTCACATCTTCGTTACATCCACACACATTTAGACACCCCAATCTGAGTCTACGAGGAGGATGAGCACTCCCCGCGTGACTCCTTCTATTTCCCATTTTTTTTAGAAAGTTAAAAAATACAAGGAGGGGAGGATTTCTGGCCCCCCGCTCCCGTCCCCTCTAGTCGCCTTCTACGACACGTGAGGAATGCGTGGGAATTATTCTTTCACCCCTATCCCCAGGGGTGATATATATATATATATATATATATATATATATATATATATATATATATATATATATATATATATATATATATATATATATATATATATATATATATACATACACACACACATACACACATATACACACATACACATATCTTTTGTCTTTTAAACTATTCGCCATTTCCCGCGTTAGCGAGGTGACGTTAAGAACAGAGGACTGGGCGTTTTTTGGAATATCCTCATCTAGCCCCACTCTGTTCCTTCTTTTGGAAAATTAAAAAAAAATGAGAGGGGAGGAATTCCAGCCCCCCGCTCCCTCCCCTTTTATTCGCCTTGTACGACACGCAGGGAATACGTGGGAAGTATTCTTAATCCCCTAGCCCCAGGGATAATATACACACATATATATATATATATATATATATATATATATATATATTATATATATATATATATATATATATATATACATATAGAAAATGTAAGAAATAATTTAGAAAACTGAAAGTTCTAGCTTGAAATGCACTGAAAAAATGAATATCACATAATGGTTTAGCCTCTGGCTATGGAAAAGGGAAATGTATAATTTATTTACACAAACGTCAATAGTAGTTTTCATTAATTCAACCACTGTATCCTACTGCCTGGACCACTTCTCTTAACATGAAACTGGAATATTGGCTTATGATATATATATATATATATATATATATATATATATATATATATATATATATATATATATATATATATATATATATATATATATATATATATATATATATGTATATATATATATATATATATATATGATATATATATATATATATATATATATATATATATATATATATATATATATATATATATATACGAATAAAGTGCATATGAACACGCACCTTCATAGAACATACAAACCTCAAACAGCCAGTATCGAACCCGGGACCCCTTTGCAAGAGACAGGCATGCTAACCGCTAGGCTATGGGATTGTATAATAGGAAACAACTATTCGAAACACTAAGTACCCAAATACCCTCCGTCTCACAATGGTGAGCAACGGGGTCTATATTGTTTATTTCCGAACAGACGCACATAGCCAGCTGATAGCGTTTTACCAAACCTAACTGTACAACGCGGAGGTATATGAATACGAATAAAGTGCATATGAACGCGCACCTTCATAGAACATAGAAAACTCCAACATCCAGGATCGAACCCGGGACCCCTGTGCAAGAGACAGGCATACTAACCACTAGGCTATGGGACTGTATAATAGGAAACAACTATTCGAAA
>NC_092237.1:29592927-29607141 GCF_036320965.1 Panulirus ornatus | reverse complement strand
GAATGAACTTTTAAATGATAACACAACAAATTCTAAACTTAGTAAAAATCCCTTAAGAGAAGCAGTTAATGCTCACTTCAATAAAGACATGAAGTGGTTGTTGAAAGGTAACATTTCTCTTATCAAAAATTTGTCATCTTTATCCCCTTTATTGCCATATATATATGGACTTATGAAAACATATAAACAAAATTTTCCAGCAAGATCTATAGTGAGTTCAGTAGGCTTCATCATATATAAATTGTCAAAATGGTTAGTTTCCTTATTAAGCCCTCTAGTGTGTAAGGTATCAAATTCTAATATCATGAACAATGTAGATTTAGTCAACAAGCTAAACAATATCAATGTTAATTTTGATTTCAAACTAGTTAGCTTTGATGTTTCCTCACTTTTCACTAAAGTTCCAGTTGATGAACTTTTCGAATATTTATTTGATGTCTTGGATGACATTCATTTATCCTGTTTCAAAGTCTAATTTCATTGAACTCCTAAAATTGTGTATTTCAATTTAATGGAGCTTATTATACTAAAAAAATTGGTATGGCAATGGGTAACCCTCTTTCAACTGTACTAAGTAATCTTTATATGGAATTTTTTGCAACAAAATTACTGAACGATATTTTACCTTCTAATGTAATTTGGTTTATGTATGTAGATGATGCTCTTTGTGTTAGGCCAACAAATGAAAATTTACAAATATTTCACCGCTTACTGAACAATTTAGCACCTTCCATCAAATTTACTGTAGAAAATGAAAATAATGGCATGTTACCATTTTTAGAATGCATGATCCATAGACAAGGAAACAAGTTTAAGTTTAGCATATACAGAAAACCTACCAACGTATGCTCATATATCCATTATTACTCATCTCAACATGACAGAGTTAAATAATCATCATTTCAGTCTATGTTCCTAAGGGCATTACGTATTTGCAGTCCAGAGTTTATTGATGATGAGTTTGAGAAGATATATTCTATTGGATCTAAGTTAAAGTACCCAAGATCTTTCATTGATAAATCCCTAAAGTTAGCAAAGAAATCCTTTTATAGAGTTGAGCCCAAACCTCCCATTGACACCAAGAATCTTTTAGTTCTCCCTTTTGATAATTTCTCTTTGCTTCCCATGTTGCTTAAATCCTTTAATGTAAATGTTGCCTTTAGCAACAATGATCCTATAAAGAATATCATTATCAGGAATTCACCAGAAAATTCCCTTGGTTGCATCTATAAAGTTCCTAGTGGAAACTGTGATAAATTTTATGTTGGTCAGACTGGTAAGGATCTTTCTGTTAGACTTAACCAACATAAATATAGTATAAGAACGGGACAAGAATCAAATGCCTTCTATAATCATGTTAAAAACTATGATCATTGTAATGACTGGAGTAACGCCATCTCAGTTATTAACTCTCTATTACCAAGAGAAATATCATTGAGTCTTCTATCATTAAATACACAAAGAATTATAATAATATTAGTGATTGTCTGTACAAATTAGATAATTTTATTGTTGATAAGATTTGTAAAATGATAAGTTTATGAACGCTCGTTGCATGTTTTGGACAATCACATGTCTACCAAATATCCTGGCTTCGTCTCTTCGATGTATATCAACTAACTGTTATATTTCTCTCTTGTGTCTCCCCAGATGATGTGATTATTACACGAAAGTGCACTTGGGAACTTTTCGTGTTTCATTTTCCCCGTGGACTCATAGGAATATACATATATATATTTTTTTTTTGTCGCTGTCTTCCGCGTTTGCGAGGTAGCGCAAGGAAACAGACGAAAGAAATGGCCGAACCCACCCCGATACACATGTATATACATACACGTCCACACAAGCAAATATACATACCTACACAGTTTTCCATGGTTTACCCCAGACGCTTCACATGCCCTGATTCAATCCACTGACAGCACGTCAACCCCGCTATACCACATCGATCCAATTCACTCTATTCCTTGCCCTCCTTTCACCCTCCTGCATGTTCAGGCCCCGATCACACAAAATCTTTTTCACTCCATCTTTCCACCTTCAATTTGGTCTCTCACTTCTCCTCGTTCCCTCCACCTCCGACACATATATCCTCTTGGTCAACCTTTCCCCACACATTCTCTCCATGTGCCCAAACCATTTCAAAACACCCTCTTCTGCTCTCTCAACCACGCTCTTTTTATTTCCACACATCTCTCTTACCCTTATGTTACTTACTCGATCAAACCACCTCACACCACACATTGTCCTCAAACATCTCATTTCCAGCACATCCACCCTCCTGCGGACAACTCTATCCATAGCCCACGCCTCGCAACCATACAGCATTGTTGGAACCACTATTCCTTCAAACATACCCATTTTTGCTTTCCGAGATAATGTTCTGGACTTCCACACATTCTTCAAGGCTCCCAGGATTTTCGCCCCCTCCCCTACCCTATGATCCACTTCCGCTTCCATGGTTCCATCCGCTGCCAGATCCACTCCCAGATATCTAAAACACTTTACTTCCTCCATTTTTTCTCCACTCATACTTACCTCCCAATTGACTTGACCCTCAACCCTACTGTACCTAATAACCTTGCTCTTATTCACATATACTCTTAACTTTCTTCTTTCACACACTTTACCAAACTCAGTCAACAGCTTCTGCAGTTTCTCACATGAATCAGCCACCAGCGCTGTATCACCACCGAACAACAACTGACTCACTTCCCAAGCTCTCTCATCCCCAACAGATTTCATACTTGCCCCTCTTTCGAAAACTCTTGCATTCACCACCCTAACAACCCCATCCATAAACAAATTAAACAACCATGGAGACATCACACACCCCTGCCGCAAACCTACATTCACTGAGAACCAATCTCTTTCCTCTCTTCCTACACGTACATATGCCTTACATCCTCGATAAAAACTTTTCACTGCTTCTAACAACTTGCCTCCCACACCATATATTCTTAATACCTTCCACAGAGCATCTCTATCAACTCTATCATATGCCTTCTCCAGATCCATAAATGCTACATACAAATCCATTTGCTTTTCTAAGTATTTCTCACACACATTCATCAAAGCAAACACCTGATCCACACATCCTCTGCCACTTCTGAAACCACACTGCTCTTCCCCAATCTGATGCTCTGTACATGCCTTCACCCTTTCAATCAATACCCTCCCATGTTATTTTTCAGGAATTCTCAACAAACTTATACCTCTGTAATTTGAGCACTCACTCTCATCCCCTTTGCCTTTGTAGAATGGCACTATGCACGCATTCCGCCAATCCTCAGGCACCTCACCATGAATCATACATACATTAAATAACCTTACCAACCAGTCAACAAAACAGTCACCCCCTTTTTTAATAAATTCTACTGAAATACCATCCAAACCTGCTGCCTTGCCGGCTTTCATCTTCCACAAAGCGTTTACTACCTCTTCTCTGTTTACCAAATCATTTTCCCTAACCCTCTCACTTTGCACACCACCTCGACCAAAACACCCTACATCTGCCACTCTATCATCAAACACATTCAACAAACCTTCAAAATTCTCACTCCATCTCCTTCTCACATCACCACTACTTGTTATCACCTCCCCATTAGCGCCCTTCACTGAAGTTCCCATTTGCTCCCTTGTCTTACGCACTTTATTCACCTCCTTCCAGAACATGTTTTTATTCTTCGTAAAATTTAATGATACTCTCTCACCCCAGCTCTCATTTGCCCTCTTTTTCACCTCTTGCACCTTTCTCTTGACCTCCTGTCTCTCTCTTTTATACATCTCTCACTCATTTGCATTTCATCCCTGCAAAAGTCGTCCAAATGCCTCTCTCTTCTCTTTCACTAATAATCTTACTTCTTCATCCCACCATTCACTACCCTTTCTAATCAACCCACCTTCCACGCTCTCATGCCACAAGCATCTTTTGCGCAAGCCATCACTGCTTCCCTAAATATGTCCCATTCCTTCCCCACTCCCTTTACCTCCTTTGTTCTCACCTTTTTCCATTCTGTACTCAGTCTCTCCTTGTACTTCCTCACACAAGTCTACTTCCCAAGCTCACATACTCTCACCACCCTCTTCACCCTAACATTCTCTCTTCTTTTCTGAAAACCCATACAAATCTTCATCTTCGCCTCCACAAGATAATGATCAGACATCCCTCCAGTTGCACCTCTCAGCACATTAACATCCAAAAGTCTCTCTTTCGCTCACCTGTCAATTAACACGTAATCCAATAACGCTCTCTGGCAATCTCTCCAACTTAGATACGTATACTTATGTATATCTCGCTTTTTAAACTAGGTATTCCCAATCACCAGTCCTTTTTCAGCACATAAATCTACAAGCTCTTCACAACTTCCGTTTACAACAATGAACACCCAATGAATACCATTTGTTCCCTCAACTGCCACATTACTCACCTTTGCACTGAAATCACCCATGACTATAACCCGGCCTTGTGCATCAAAACCACTAACACACTCATTCAGCTGCTCCCAAAACACTTGCCTCTCATGATCTTTCTTCTCATGCTCAGGTGCATATGCACCAATAATCACCCATCTCTCTCCATCAACTTTCAGTTTTACCCGTATTAAACTAGAATTTACTTTTTTACATACTTTCCCATACTCCCACAACTCTTGTTTCAGGAGTAGTGCTACTCCTTCCCTTGCTCTTGTCCTCTCACTAACCCCTGACTTTACTCCCAAGACATTCTCAAACCACTCTTCCCCTTTACCCTTAAGCTTCGTTCCATTCAGAGGCAGAACATCCAGGTTCCTTTCCTCAAACATACTACATATCTCTCCTTTTTCACATCTTGGTTACATCCACACACATTTAGACACCCCAATCTGAGCCTACGAGGAGGATGAGCACTCGACGCGTGACTCCTTTTGTTTCCCATTTTAGAAAGTTAGAATATAAGGAGGGGAGGATACATATATATATATATATATATATATATATATATATATATATATATATATATATTATATATATATATATATATATATATATATATATATATATATATATATATATATATATATATATATATATATATATATATATATATATATATATATATATATATATATATATATATATATATATATATATATATATATATATCATGTTTCATTTTCCCATTTCATCCATTTTTGCTTTCCAAGATAACGTTCTCGACTTCCACACATTCCTGAACGCCCCCAGAACTTTCACTCCCTCCCCCACCCTTTGACTCACTTCCGCTTCCATAGTTCCATCCGCTGCTAAATCCACTTCCAGATATATAAAACACTTCATTTCCTCCAGTTTTCCTACATTTAATCATGCCTCCTAATTAACTTGTCCCCCAACCTTACTGAACCTAATATCCTTCCTCTTATTCACATATACTCTCAGCTCTCTTCTTTCACACACTTTACCAACCTGAGTCACCAACTTGTGGAGTTTTTCATTCGGATCAGCCTCCAGCGCTGTATCATCAGCGAACAACAACTGACTTACTTTCCAAGCTCTCTCATCCACAACAGACTGCATACTTGCCTCTCTCTCCAAAACTCCTGCATTCCCCTACGTAACCACCACATCAATAAACATATCAAACAGCAATAAAGACATCATGCACCCCTGCCGCAAAGCAACATTCACTGGGAACAACTCACTCTCCTCTCTTCCTATTCGTAGACATGTCTTACATCCTTTGTAAAAGCGTCTGAGATGTGCAACAGGTGTGTTGATTTTGGAATAAGCAAAAACACCACCATTGAACCGGAATCATGAGTTTAGGTTATACTTAGATATGAAAAAGTGATTAGTGAGACCATGTTTAGACAACTTTGCTTCAGAGAGAAGTAGAATATTAAGAGAGGTATGAAAGAGATGATGTTCAACACAATAGAAATTACTAGAGTGACCACAAATGTTGGTATAGTGAATAGAGAAATAGGATTGTCTAACAGAGAGGGAAAGATCGTGGGAGGGGCCGTTACTAATAATTCCAGAGCCCTTCCTCTTATTAGCAGTAGAGTCAGGCAGAAACTCGGAGATTATTAGCAGTCCATGAAGGCAGGGACTAGGAGGCCATACATTGGACGGAATCTGTCATGCTGATACTTATAAGTGTTTGAGTGGACAGGAATTGCCAAAGGTACCTATGTGAAAAAGTAATAATGATAAACAAGGTTTGAATAGGTGTATGGTGCTTGTAAGAGGATGATGGTAGGACAAGCCCGTCAGTCCCTTTTGATGAGACAGAAAGTATGACCTGTAATTCTAACATGGAGTGTATGATGGTTCTACGTACCATTCTAATGCTCCTCAGTTAGGATGGTAACACCACCCTGGGAGACTGTTGTCAACAACCTACCACCTAATGGGTTGCTCCAAGGGTAGAGGATGGAATGATCCTTGAGGTAGTTGGGGTACTGGGAGTGACCTTGAGCCTTCCCTCTTACAGGTGGCAAAGTCATACAATGAAATGTAGTCAGAGTATGCTTTAAGTTTTTAGGTGTCATGGAAGGGGCTGTTATTCTGCTGATTCCGAGCGCCTGCGTTGATATTTGCATATATATATATATATATATATTTGCAAATGATGGAGACTTGTACACAGGTGAGTATACAGACAGATGAAAGATAACAAAAGATGAAGACAGAGGGACAGACAGAGACTTCTCCGTTTCCACGAGCGTGGAGATTCCTTTCCGTCTAAACAAAGAGTACTAAACAAATAAGCCACTGTTCATAAAGGAATTGAAAACACACACATAGGAATTTAGGATTTCCTTCCCATACTCTGCAAATAGGTAATTACAAATAGGTAATTAAACACACACAAAAGTGTTTAGTTAAGTAATTGCAAATTACAACCAGAGAGAGAGAGAGAGAGAGAGAGAGAGAGAGAGAGAGAGATTGGCAAGAAAGAAATACCTAAGATAAAAGTGAGCCTTTTGTATAGCAATCGGCACCTTTTATAATCAGATCTGTATCAGCCACAGCATGTAAACAAAATTATAGTAATTCTTGCAAAGACTCAATATTTAGGAAACCTGCTGACGCACAGAATTAGAGAAAGGAAAACAAAAAATCCATTAACAAAGCCTGCTTAACAGTGTAACATACTTTATGTCCACATGAAGTCCACATGGCTTCTGAAACAACAGAAGTTGGTAGAAAACCTAATGAAATATATATGTACCCATGTAAGTGTAATGATATGGTACATTTATACAAGATTAAAAGACTGGCCAACGTTTCTGTCAAACTTACCCCCGTAACACACAAGTGGTAATCACCAAGAGTAATCATAAACATACACGTATTCCACGCGAGGAAGCTTTGGCTGGTATAATCACATTTCCGTCCTCCATGTTGGGAGAGCCAGCAATTAAACTTTGGGACTTCCATCACCTGTGGAATGTTGATTATTATCCACTTCCCTCATATTTTGATTACCTCTTATGTAACAAATGCCACACATACTTTAATACCACGGCGTTGAATACATATATGTATAGTTCTCTGCTACGTTGTTGAGACCGAAACAACATGATAAGCTTATATATGTTTATCCAAAAATCTCCCTTGTTTTTATGTATGACATTCGTTGCCTGTATTTGTAAAGCGTAACTCTTTCGGTGTTATATACCATCAGTTATTTGCTTCATACCAACATTTACACCACCACAATCATCGCCAGCGTTATCATCATTATCAACACCATCATCTCCAACAGAGGACTCAGGGCTACATTCACAAGTTCTATCATCTAGAGTTATCTGTTAATACCACACCAACCGAATCTCCACCTCAGACCGTCATTACCGCTCCATATGTTACTAAAACCAGCAGTTGAGTACCAGACTTGAAAACACTACCACGCTAACTGGTGCAGTTAGAATTGCTAATTCTGCCACCCTCGACCTCTCCATCGGGAGTCTTTGTTTGGGAGTAGCTATGATCCCTCTTTCTTATCGAGGATTGACTATTCATCCTTGTCCTTGCTAGTAAGTGGCTGAGGATTCCGTGTTTGCACAGAACGGTACACTTGGATTCCTGTCCTCGCCTTAGTGATGGTATGGTTCAAGGTTCCTATTTTTGTCCGTGTGCAACTTAGGTTCATTGAGAAATTACCCAGGAAGTTTTCGCCAACAGTATATAATGAAATGGGACCCATGTTCAGCATCGAGAGAGAGAGAGAGAGAGAGAGAGAGAGAGAGAGAGAGAGAGAGAGAGAGAGAGAGAGAGAGAGAGAGAGAGAGAGAGAGAGAGAGAGAGAGAGAGAGAGAGAGAGAGAGAGAGAGAGAGAGAGAGAGAGAGAGGCCAAAGTTCTGGGTCGTAAGTTAAGCTCGTTTACTTGGCAAAACTTCTGGAGATAAGATTTACCAGAACTTAAAACGTTTAGACACACAGTAAGCAAAATTCAAGAAGACATCCACTTAATTGGGCCAGAGTTTAGTAATTTTGTTGCATTTAAGTGGCGGACAGACTAGGGTAGGGGATGATGTCCTTACATGACTGACTGGCCATTATACAATGTATAACATCTTTCACCCTGAGGTACTTAGCTCCGAGTATGTCCCTACAGTACCTGACTTTACATTATACAATGTATATGATATCAGACCTAAGCTGCTGGGGTTCGGCTATATCTAATACAATACTAACCGCCCATTATGAAATGTACATACGTCATCCTTCACTCGAAGTGCTGGGGTCTGAGTATGTCCCTACGGTATACTACACTCTATGACATCATCCATATCGATTTTTCTGTTACGAGAATTATTCCACACTTCATTTCGCTTTTATACCTGATTTTCTGAAGAAACTATCGCTTTTAAGGTTTATTTTCTCGAGAAACTAACCCCGTACACGAGATAATCATATGCTTATGATTGTAACTTTTATTGGATCTCTGCGATAATTTTTTTGTCGTTATTTTTATTGCCAGACTCAACAACCTAGATTATTGTGTTTGCCAAGTATTGACAATGAAAACACTATTATAAGAAACTATTCCGTTCATTGATTAATATCAACTGATACAAACGTACACATGCATAATTTTACAGATGAATAGTAAGACTAATGACAATATATCCTACGTTGGCAATCAGTAATATGATGAGCTAATGTGAGAAATTGGTATTTTCTTGCGAGTGTTTGTAAGGAGCTTGCATAGATGGTATCTGCAGGGGATTTAATTTTTCCTTATCACGAGAGCATCTCTAGGGTTATTAAGTTATGTAAGCTGAAGTTATTTTCTCTACCTGCGAAAACATTTGGTTTAAGTGGCCAAGTTTAGAAGGGTTTCAGATGATCAAGTCCACGTAATCGTGGCCAGTCTGTTCATAAAGATGTTTAGGTCATCTATCCCAAAGAGACTGTTAAAAAAAACTCAGTTATTAGTCGTGCTGGAACATAAACCGTTTAGCTTTTCATTAGCATAATGCAGTTATCATATATCTAGTGGTGGGTTCTTTGTGAAATCCTGTAGTCCCAGTAAGATCAGACTATTTCATGTTATTCATTCATCGCAGCGCTTAATTTTGAATCCTTTGTTCAGTCTAGATGTTAATTCTGGCGGTGAGTTTTGACGTTATATGTGTCTGTGTGACATGCGGCCCGTTGAGAGAGGTGAGTTTATATGTTTCAGATGCACCTCTAAGTTTGTACAATACAACGAGTCCGACCTCTGCAAAGCCTCGTTGGACTGTATGTTTCATTCTTCATAGTTCAGGACAAGTACGGTGTTCGTGAGGGGTAATGAGATATGATGAAGGCGTTGCACATGTGAGTTTAGGTTAACAGAACCTATGTTTGATCTGTGTAGCATTGAAATAGGGAGCATAAGGTAACCCAGCACCGAGGTTCAAGTAACCTAAGTGGTCGTGGTACTGTTAGTTAGGTATCTGTACGATGAAAAAGGTCAAATTGTGTGCTTTTGTTTCAAGCCTCTGTGCCTAACCATGTAGATGGCTTTCTTAAGGTCGCTGATAAGAAAGGTAGCATTGTATCTTGTGATTGCTATGGCGTGAAGAGTTGGTGATTATGTTCAGTCGTATTATTTATCTGCAAATGCACGGTTGCTTTTGTCTAATTTTCTGGCTTATGATCCTTTCAACCAAGTAGGATGGCTGGTCTACATTTGAGTTTTTTCTTTTCATTTTGAGATCATAGTGGAAGTTGCTAATTTCCAATTGGTTGGAAAATAGCACAAGGCTAGTGCAGGATGGTAGTAAATATTGTGAGTTGTTATCGGGAGATGCTTGAGTAGCTGGTATCTTAGGACTGACTACCTGGGGCTATTTGGGGATATTTTCGTAGGTACATAGCCTTGGCGAATGTATTAAAAGCGATGTATGTGCTCATCTGTAAGGGTGCACTTTTGTGTGATTTGGTGAAGGTAGAAGTGGATTTGTCGTCTTTGTAAGTTCTATGCAACTGCTTCATCGTCATGTGAGATCATGATGATGATGATGATGATGATGATGATGTGTGTGTGTGTGTGTGTGTGTGTGTGTGTGTGTGTGTGTGTGTGTGTGTGTGTGTGTGTGTGTGTGTGTGTGTGCTAGGTTGAAGCTGAAAGATGCCTTCCCAGTGTTTGTCAAAGGAATTGGCAATATCTATTAGAGAGTTAAATGCTTTTGTTAGAAAGATAGTCTCTAGGCTCATGATCACTTCATATCACAGCAACTGCGTCTTGTATATAAACAAATTAGCATTGCTCTCGGCACACTACACCTACAAAGATTTTTAAGCAGACTCTAACAAATCGCCACGTTCCTGTGAGTTCTTGATAGCGAAATATTTTGTAGAGCTGAACTGAAGAGGTGTCCATCAAGATATTACTTATATGGATGAAAAAGTGCTACGTTTCGCTGTCACGTTCTCATGGACTCCACACGTAGGAGATGTGATATCTTCCCGAAAGAGTACAACAAGACGATGCTGACCGAGGAATGTTGCAAGCTGTGGAATGACACATCACGCAGCCCATGAGTCATGGTTGATGACTTTGTTGATTATGCTATTTGTTTGTGTGTGAGTGTGTGTGTGTGTGTGTGTGTGTGTGTGTGTGAACATGCAGCACTACAGGCAGGGGTAGTTAACCTGAGGCAAGTGCTGGTAATATGCCTCACGCGTTTCTCTTTACACGTAAACAAAGCTAATTTGTAGAAGATGGTCCTGGTAGGGTTGCTGTTATGGTAGTGCCTCAAGTCCAAAAGACGAAACTTTCATCTTCAACTATGTACTCTCATACATAAGCACTTCTTAACGATCTTATTTTCAGTGTTGTCAACATTGAACTTCATGTATGAGCAGATAACGCTACGGAAACGTTAAATTCTGTATAACACGTGGGCGTGGAATACCTGCATATGTATATGTACGAATATTCATGTTGTACATGTACATGATGTTCCGTTAACGGCACAACTTATAGTTTTTCTCTTGAAAAATAGCAATTTGCCCGCATGAAAACTATGATATCTGAAGACCCAAGTGAAAATGGCGCCGGAGTGGTGCTATTTGTTGGGTCTAAGTAAGGGCTGGGTGATTGACGAGGCTTTGGTAGGAAGAGTCCGGATGGTCCGTGTGTTAAGGCTGAAGAGAGTGTGAGACGAGTTAGCTGCTGAGCCCGGCTCTTATCTGGGCCTGTCAACAACCTTCATGTGTTTGAGTGAACGTTCAGCTCTTCTTGTGTCGTCTACAGGTCCGCTTTACATGTTACACGAGACTAAACAATACCTTGTGCTTGGTTATTACAGATTAAGCGGTGAGCCCGTGAACTCATTGCATGTGATGCAACTACATATGCACAACTCAAACTGAAATGATAAAACTAGACAGCTAATGAAAAATCAATGGTATATGTGTATATTTTACATTGCGCTTACATGTAGAGGTAAAAGTAAGGGAAGTCGGTGTTGAAGAGGTAAAGAGGAAGGGTGTGTTGAGGAAAAGATAACGAGGGAAGAGTGCGAAAATAAAGGGAATGCGGCAGGGATCACTGAAGGTGTGGAGGGGGTGTGGTAAAAGTATTCACAAAAGCTTATCAAGTGCATGTATACACATCTTCAGCACATATGTTGGTATCTTATCAGGGCCATTAGCCATGTGTGGGTCAAGAAGTTTTAGCACTCTGTTACTTTCTGTTTTGAATATCTCTTTGCTTTCTGAGACCTCCTCCCCTTTCCACCCCATCAGTGTTTGGTTTGTAGTGTCTTCTGCCTTGATAACACTTTTGAGCTTTTCATTTAAATCTTCACATATCCTTACATCACCCTTAGCAACTCTTCCTTAAGAATCCCTTACCGTGGTTAGCTGTTCTTTAACTGACACTTAACTCCCAATGTTCTTTACCAACACTCTTTGTTTCCTAGTACAATTCCACCTTAACATGCATAACAATAGACTCCTCTCACCATAACCAATTCATAACTAATCACTAACCCCAAAGTAAAGTTAGTGGCTTTAATGCATGCCTCACACTTCAGAAACCTTTATTTACAGATCCGTTCAACTCCAACAACAATGATATTGGCTAAACATACACACTCTGAAATACCCTAACAGGTAGGAAAATATTCTCTCAAGTATGTTTCACTGAATATGACAGCTGATTCAGTATTCATCGGCTTCTTACTGATGTTTTCAATTTGTGTAACGGTTCTCTTATACTGCTTAGGTGGATTGCCTATAAGCAGGCTATAGCTCAAAGCAGGGGTAGAACTAAAATCAGGTGGATGTTAGTAGTATAGTTCTTTTTAGGTATAAAATAACACAACATTTCGTGACTCGTGTCACATTCTCAAGTGTGAGGAAAGTACATTTGTGGTTTGTTTGTTAGATCATGGGACCGCGATCGTTCAAGGCCCTTAAAAGCACGGCTGAAAACAGAGGCTTGTTAACAGTGAAATTTGTATTGTGCAGAGTTATTCTGCTAACAGTGACTTTCTGCTACATGTTCCCTCTACCCTGTCCAGCTCGATCTTTGTCCAGCTCCGCCCGCTGATGTAGTAAAACACACAACGGACGAAGCCTTATCTGATGATAAAGAAAAGACACAAAAAGGTATGAACGGACTGATTCCACGCAACGAAATGCTAGTTACAGCACTACATTAAGACCGTTGGCTGCACGAGCAGCATCTTGTGGCTTGATTGAAGCAGAGGCGCCGTTGCCAACGCCCTCCGTTCTTGGAAGTGGTCATGCTCGGAATGGAGCGCCCCTCTGGTGCCGGGTTTGCTATTTCCATCTGAGCGGTGGGATATGGTCTGGAGCAGGTGTTTTAACTGATACATCTGAGCTTTGTGGTTAGTTAGGCCACTGGTATCACATGATATCCTTCATGAAAATCCAGGAATCTTGCCCGGAGACCTTGTGTCACATGGGAATCCATCATGAAGTGTTCCAGTGGGTGCATTGACTGCTCCTTACAATAAAGGCAGTCTTTGATGACGCCATTCACTAGTTGCCAGTTGCATTTGTACGGTAATTGTAGACGATGTAGATCGACTAGGATCTGTCTTGGCATATCTGTGTCGGTGAATGGTGGCTTTAGTTTTCTGGCCACCATGTACCACTTGGTTGGCAGAGATTCGGCGCTGTTAGCGTCGAGAGAAATTCTTCCTGGTCCGGAGCCTTGCCGCTTTCTGTAGCTAGTGCTTGAACTGTTGCAGGCTCACTAGAACGTGCACCTGGATGTTGCAAAAGCTTTAGCTGACTCGTCTGTTTCTCGTTCTTCTCGATCCCCACGTGGCTTGGAATCCAGTTTATGGCGACAGGACGGCCCTGTCACTGTAGCTTTTGAAGTTGAGCATGGATCGAGGTAACGGGCTTAATGTTGTCCTTCGGAAGGCTGTATTGCAGAGCTTGCACTGATGATTTAGAATCAGTGTGTTGCACGCCTCAATGTTCTTGAGTCTCCAAACTTTACTGTTATGTGGCTCGAGGTCTGTTCTCCTACTTCCACACTTTTTCTCTGCTCGCCTATTGCTCTCCTAATTCTACAAATCTTTAATCCTTCTTCCACTATCTAAACTCCTGTCAAGATACTGACATCCTTTCACCTTCAAGGTGAGATCCTTTTCCTCGGGGATTTCAACATTCACCATAGGGAATAGTTGAATTCCTCCAGTACAGATGGCGGAGGGATTGAAACACTCACGTTCTCCATTCTCAATGATT